>NW_021145137.1:0-37024 GCF_900634775.1 Gouania willdenowi
TTTTTTTTTTAATTGCCAAAAAAAATATATATCTGGTTGCGCATGTTGTCAATAATGTGCATTAAGTCAATAACAGGACAAATTAATACAAAGAGACATATTAAGTACTTGTTTTTTTTTTTATTCAAGTTAAAACATTTGACAACCTTGAACGTCTTATTACCCGCACCGTCACGCTCTCTACGCATAACCAAATGTAGCAGGCTTCAGAAACATTTTTACAGTATAGAACTGAACTCTCCGAGCGAGCTGCCGTAAACATGGAACTTTTCTACCCACTTTATTAATGAATATATATTCACTGAAGTACAGTAGCCTACACTTTAGTAATATTTCCGTTTAATGTGAAAAAAAAATATGACAACAAATAACTTATACCCTGAGGTTCATAAAAAATGAAGTGCTATTAAAACTGAAAAAGGCTACTTACATTCTTGGTGCTTGTATAAAAAAAGGAAACAAAACTGACTGTGCTATCACTGGCGTAGGATCAGGCCTCCAGGCCTACAGGTTATTTACCAAAAACACAAGACGGTCCACATTTGAAGGGGCCTGTGCTGATCTCTTTATTTACTATATTTCCAGCGGTGGAAAATACGCGTTCAGAGCGCACTGATGATCCGGGGATGGAAAGATATTTCTTTGCCATCTGAGCGACGTGAGGGTATCTCCCAGAGCCCAGAGTTTTCAACCAAATGAGAGGATTTTGTTGCGGAGGAATTGGAGATTCTTGTTCATACATCGACATCTCTTTTTGAAGCAGCAGGCTGATGTCCTCCTGGTCTGGGCTGTCCGTGCAATACGTGTCTCTAAAGAGACACCCCATAGCAGATAACGCAGTTTTCTCAGCGGGTTGCGTTTGCTGATCACAGGGTTGTTCGCTAGCGGCCTCACTGCCTGTGCCTTTGGCCACATTCACTTGTTTCATCTCCTCCAGAATAGCCACCTGCACCTGCCGTCTCTGCTCCTCTTTCAAATGAACGAGGCGTTGAAAGCGTGGATCCAGGTAACTTAAGCAGCATAAATGCACCCTTTTCCTGACAATAACGCTTCTCCAGATCTGTGGCGATTTAGACGTGTTTGGGTTAAAATCACTTTCACTGCTGCGGTCGAGTTGGGCTCTGCACTTTCTGTCGTCTTCCATATGCAGTGTCGGGACCTGACGTCACTCCTGCCACCTGTCTCTGACCCCTCAAGCAGTGCTAGCACAGCAGACAGCTGTGCCTGCTACCCATTGAACTATATAAAAACCTACCGTGGGCGTGTTTTTCCCATAATATATATATAATGTTTTTAGTAATATTCGAATATTCATTTTCACGTTCGAATTTCAATATTTTTTTACTATTCGAATATATATTCGAATTTAGAATATTCGTTGACAGCCCTATTGGCTACCATGGAACATGACGCCGCCTTAGCCAATCATAATCGCTCACCTTGTTTTTGACCCGCCTCCTCTTGCTGGTACATGTGTAAAAACACTGGCTCTGATTGGCTACCATGAAACATGACGCCGCCTTAGCCAATCATAATCACTCACCTTGTTTTCAACCCACCTCCTCACAACAGCTGAGTAAGAAGCCAGGGATGCTTTCAGATCACAGTTTATTCAATCAATGCATGTAACGAACCGCATTGAACGTTCAGTAATCATAACGGTGTTGTAACGGCGTAAAAAGTAATTAGTTAGATTACCCCGTTACTGAAAAACAAACGCCGTTATTCCAAACACTGCTGTCTAATGGGACCAGCTTTGTCTGTAAACACGTGAAATATAATTAAAAACATTGCATTTGAAGTTGGGACAGATGAATAGCGATGATAGTTTTATGCCAAAATTTATTTCACACTAAGTGTGACATGTTTGCTTTTATCTTTCCATAAATCTGACCATTAATAAATCTGTGGCTCTCTGTGGTTTAATGATAGTAAGATGTGTAGTTTTTACTATAGTCTCTTCCTTTTATGAAGTGGTTAGCGTTAGCGCTTAGCCCAGTCTTATGTGTCGGTCACATTGTTGTTACTGGGAGCTCCCGGTAAGAGCGCTGAGCTCCCGGTTAAGAGCACTTTCCCTTCTCATTTTTGACTAAAACTGGTTGCTCAGGCCCCCCAGCAGCACTAGCCATCAGCTAACTCAGTGTTATGATGAGGGCACTATAAAATCCATTTTATTTTTTCACAAATTCTGTTTTTTTTTTTTTCCCAAGTTCCATGTTTTCCACTTAAATTTTTAAAATTTCCGTTTTTTTTTTTTTAATACAAAATAAATACTAATAAATAAAAAACCATAATTAAAAATGTATGTCATAAATGAAGTAAGATACATTTAAAAGGTAGATTTAAGTTGTAATGACTGATTATTCTGACTGCTCCTTTTTAATTATTTATGTCATATAAAAATGTATGAGAACAACATTAATGTCATAGTCATCATATTTCCCCTCAGGGATCAATGGTTTGCTGAATCTGATCAGGTTTATTGTTTAAGTTAATTTAAATTAAGTTCATCAAAACCTAATGTAAATGATCCTGATGACATCATTCATACCATAATGATGGTAAATGGACTTGATTTATATAGAGCTTTATCACCACTGAAACAGTCTCAAAGTGCTTTACATATCAGCTCATTCACCCAATCACTCTCACATTCACACACCAGTGGGACAGGGCTGACATGCAAGGCACTAGTCAACCACTGGGAGCAACTTAGGGTTCAGTGTCTTGCCCAAGGACACTTCGACACATAGTCAGGTACTGGGATCGAACCCCCAACCTCTCGATCAGAAGACGACCCACTACCACCTGAGCCATGGTCGCTGATAAGATGATTACACACACCTTATCAACGCTCCCCAGAACATTTCCCCATAAAAAAAACGTTCCTTGCCTCACGGTGACGGCGTTTTATGTTGATTCTGTTCATTTCCGCGTTGAACCGTTTTCATTGGTTGATTCCATTTCATTTCATTTCATTTCATTTTATTTATTCTTTTTTCATGGTAATGCAACATAAATTGGTACAACAATCCAGCAAACACAACAATAATACATTCCATGAAAAGAAGAACAGGAGTAGGATGAAGAAAAAATCTTATAAACTCCTCCCCCATTCTTAACAAAAACGTTACAAATTAGATGGCCTCAACGATGCCAAAAGATAACAATAGCCCAGAACAGATGTAATCAACTTTCGATTTTAACAATTTTCACTTTTTTTTATTATTTTTTTTATTTTATTTCTCAATTATTATAAATGATTTTGCTAAAACAACAGTTGTTGTAAATTTAACAATGTTCACATTCATCTTTATACAAGTTAAGTATGTGCTGTTTATACTTGTATTTGAATTGAAGAATATTTGAACAACATTTTAGATCATTTTCTAGAGAGTTCCATTGTATCACACCAGATACTGAGACACACATTTTTTTGAGGGTATTTCCTGCAAAAGGTTGTTTTAAGTCATTATTTCTTCTGCTTGTCTCACTGTTTACAGTAAAAAGGGTTTGAAGTCCATGCGGTAACAGACAGTGTTTTGCTTTATGAACAACTAATAAAGTTTGTAAAGCAACCAAGTCCATCAGTTTGAGTAGTCCTGACCTCAGAAACAGTCCTGTGGTATGCTCTCTTGGAGCAACTCCATTAATTATTCTTATTGCCCTTTTTTGCAAAAGAAATAAGGGCGTTAAATTAGTAATATAAGAATTACCCCATATCTCCAAACAATACATTAAATATGGCAAAATAAAGGAGCAATATAGAATTCTCATTGCCTTGTAATTCAACATAAACTTTACTTTACTCAAAACGGTAATGTTTTTACAAATTTTATTTCTTACGTAAGCTATGTGCGACTTCCACTTAAATTTTTCATCAATGAGAACTCCTAAAAACCTAAATTCTGACAGTTATTCCATTTAAAGTTAAATTAACACTATCAGGATATTTTTGATTTGTGAACAACATACATTTTGTTTTGCTTAAGTTTAACGACAATTTGTTTTTATTAAACCATTTCTGAAGTTGGACCATTTCTTGTTCAACAGTTTCCATTAATGTTCCTAAGTTCTTCCCCGATACAAAAAAATTAGTATCGTCCACAAAAAGAACAAATGGTAAAATCTTTGATTCCTCACAGAGGTCATTAATATATAAAGTAAAAAGTTTGGGCCCCAGCACAGAGCCTTGAGGGACTCCACACTGTATTGTTTCTAACTTAGATTCATGACCTATATACTCTACATATTGTTGTCTATTTTCCAAGTAACTACTAATGCAGTTTAAAACTACACCTCTAATGCCATATTTCTGTAATTTAGATATCAATATACCATGATCGAGAGTGTCAAAGGCCTTTTTAAGGTCAAGGTTCTACGTCACTGGAGTCTTTTCATCTTCACCTGAACCGTTTCATCCCTGGTAAACATTGTCATACTTTATTTGTTTTTGTTTTTCTTACAAAAGTATTTTGTGACTACACTGAAATATAACATGACGCATCCTAAAGAATCAGATTAATTGCAAGTCTTCTAATGATTATAAACAGAAATATGTTGTTGGAACAATATGTATGATGAATATTTTTTTATTCTCTGTTTTCTGAATTACTTTATAGGGACCCTGGCAAGTGATGTCTTCTTCCAGGCCTATCTTTTGGATGGGCTATCAAGGTGGAATGAGGACCGGGTTGTGGCAGCATCAAAGGATGAGCAGTCGTGCTCATACAACCATCTGCTCCGTCATGCTGCTAACACCCTAGCAGAGGAGGTTCTGGGCGAAAAGATCATCCCTTATGTCGGGCCAAGACAATACACAGGTTGATTATTGTTATATGATTGTTTGTTTTTGATTTCTTCAACTTATGCTTTCATCTAATGTTTAACTTTTTTTGTGTTCTTGTTTGTGCTTTTTCTTTTCTTTTCTTTTCTTTTCTTGTCTTGTTTTGTTAAATCATCATTTTGAAGGTGAGCTTATAGGTGTGGAATACCTCTATCAGCAAACTGGCAAAGTTCTGCAGGACTACAAAGTGGTCATTGAAGAGTCTGAGACCACTGAAGTTGAGATAGATGAGGGCTTCACAGGACATGACAGTACCCACACTAGAGGCAGAGCAAGCACTTCTCGCCTCACAAGCATCTGCAGCTGTTCCTGGTTCCTCAGCAGCTCCATCTCCTCAGGCTACTGCCTTTGTGCCTCCCATTCCCCCCGTTATCCCTCTGTTGCCAGTGACTCAGTCACATGTCGCCTCATCATCAGCTTCTGCAGCTCCTTCACCTGCTGTGACCGCTCTGCTCCCCCATTCCACACAAACAGTTTCTCCTGCAGAACAGTCTAGTGAGTTTTACACAACTGTTTCTAAAATCTCACGTTTTGCTTATTTTTTTAAATTTAAAATGTTTTACTCTAAATACTTGTCTTTTTCTTTTAGCATCAGCGCCATCTACTGATCCATCTCCACACTCCTCCTCATGCCATGTAAGAAGTTGTTTACCTTAAAGAAAAACAAAGAAAAGTTGCAATAGATGGATTGATGAGTGTGCACTGCTGTCATCAGTGCTTCTTTTTTCTTGTTTTTGTTTTTGTTAGGATTGGGTTGGCCCTGATAACATTGAAGGGTATGGCGCAGTGCAGGATCTGGCTGATTACTTGGCTGGACTAAGAGACCACCGTCTTGCGCTGACTCAGGAGGAATGTAGTCAGGTCATTGCTCTGTGGCAGGAACTGGGGGATTATGACAAAAAAAAAAACTGTCTACCCAGTTACACTGGAGAGTCTACAGCTCACTTCCTGGTCCTCTGTAGACTTCACAAACCAGGAACGCTTTCCATTCAAACCAATCCTAGAGAGGTTAAAGGATGTGAACAAAACCCTTAGCCCCACCCCCTTTGACCTGTAGTTAACAGCAAAAGAAGGCCTCAGTGAGAATTGAACTCACGACCCCTGGTTTACAAGACCAGTGCTCTAACCTCTGAGCTATGAGGCCCTGTGTGTGACAGCATAGACGATCTTTCACATGGCAGATATACACCACACCACTTACATGTACAACTGGGCATCACTTTTTTTTAAGTTTTGGGGGCGGGGCTCTAAAAATCCATCTCATGATGTAACTTTTTTCTCTTACAGTTCCATCTTAATGTCAACAGTTATGATAGTGTGTGGTCTTATTTTGGTCCTCAGTTATGAGGGAATTCCAACTCCGTCATCAAATCTTTATTTTTGTTTTTTTACCAATTTGAAAGGCTACCAATCAATAGCCTTTGTTCAATCAGCTCTCAACAAACACCCATGTATCTTAACCACATGCTAGTTGTGCTACAGTTGTTATATCATGCTTTAATTGTCTACTCACCACTTTCTAGGTGTTTTGAACCGTAAGCGCTTTAACTCGTAACCAGTGTTGTGTGAGTTACTGAAATAAGTAATGTGTTACTGCAAAAAGTAACTTTTGAGCTACTTAGAATGAAAGAGTGTATTATTTATTTTGGGTCATTTGTGTCCAAACAGCTTCATATTAGTGCTGTAATAATATAATAATCCACTGTTGATCAACTGTTTCCCTGTATTAACATTGTTTTGTATAAAAACCTCTGATAAATGAAATGTTACTGTATCCAACCCTACAGTTTATAATCATTTACATTAACAGAACTAAACTCTGCTCAGTATTAATCTTTACAAACACCAATCTGACTGAAACACTAAGTATTCTTTCAATACCAGTTTATTTATCTGAGACCAGCAGAAACTGTAAATACTACAAGGAATTGTGACATCGTCCTGCTCTTGACTCGCTATGACGTGATGTAAACAGAAACATGCTGACAATGCTTCTTCTTCTTCTTCTTCTTCTTCTTCTTCTTCTTGTTTTACCGTGGTTGGCACGGTGTCCCGCAAAAATATGTAGAGCCACTGTAAACAGGAAGTACACCGCAGCTAGCAAAGTAATGGACAAACGCAGCATAATGTAACGGTAACGGCGTTATTTCGTTAAAAAAATATTGTGTTACAGTACAAGTTACTGTAAAAAGTAACGCACTGCTCGTAACCATGTTTTTACACAATTTTACAGCTTCATATGCCAGTTAGCTCAGCTGGTCAGAGTGTGGTGCTAATAATGCCAAGGTCATGGGTTCAAGCCCCATACTGGCCAGATCTTAGCAGTTTGTAAATGAAAATGTTATTATTTATTATGTTATTGTTCACCATCTAACCATTAGAAACACAGCTTATTGGGTCTTATTTCATCTGATCAACCAAATTCAAGGATTCACAGCCAGCAGAGACACTCTATGAGGTGTGTGTATTGTTCTTTAACATAAAGTTCTATATTTGGTCCTGTTTACTTTCTCACATGATTAAAAACCACATCATGCTTCACTTGAGGTGAACCTAGACCCACATTTGATAGAGGACCAGAGTCACTTGTTTGCTCCATACCAGAGTTCTAGTGAGCTTTCACATATCACAAACAGACCAGAACTATCAGAGGAAATGAAGCATGGTGCTGATCACAGAGGAATGTGTGAATGTTCAGCACAAGCAGCAGACACTAACTTATTCAGAGAATACATTCTAGAGAAGTTCATGTCTCCTTTGAGAACTGGAGGTAAGGAACCACTGATATACACTTTTTTCTGCAAAATACTCACAATTTCCAACAAGAATAAACAGAATTCTTCTTCAACACCTCAGACTGCTCCTTCCTGATATCATTTATTCTAAAATCAATCACAACATTCTTCACGTGTGGAAACTCTTCCTTCCAGGTCTGATACCATGTCATCAGGTAAACAAAGAACCTTTTACATTTTTGTTGATAATCATCTGAACATTTTTCACAGATTCATCTCCAATGATCAGCGTATGAGGATCCCTCTTTTTCTGATATAGCTTCTGTTTTCCTGAAGCTCTCTCAGTCTTCACCATGCTGTTAGCTTGTGTTCTCATTAGAACAGAACTCTTATTCATTCCCATTCACCAGTGAGGAAAATCTATTGTCCACCTTTACATGGATCTGGGCTTGTGGTTCAGTGTGTCTTCTTCCTTTCACCAACCTCCAATTCTGTGTCTGAGCAGAAAAGTGAGTTAACCCTCTGTAGTCGATGGACGCGTCGCCGCATCCTGATCACATGACCGATTTAAGACAGCACAGCGACCAGATGCAGCCTCACAGTGTTAATTTAAACTGTTAAAACTATAAACTAGTTTTTAAATGATCTTGATAGAACAAGTAGAACAATAGTTATGATTGATTAAAAACGCTGCACTTTTCCTGGTCATTTTTGTTGCGTTCAGTGTGTAAACGAAGAGTAAAAACGGGACGTTCTACCTTCTCTCACAAAGCAAAAGTGTTTGAAAGGAAAAAATACACCTCTTCCCTATTGGTGAAAAACACACATCAACCAATCAAAATGTGATGACAACTCATGACGTGTGGTTGCTGAGGAAGCGGTAAAGTGTGTGTGACGCGCTGCAGCGCTTCAGACAGAGCAAACAGAGACAATGAGGGACATGATGAGTGTCTTAGGAGGACGACTAAGTCGGTGAACCATCTTGTTTATAGAGGAAAATAAATGTTCTACTCTTATAAACAGCGCTACATAGAGGAGAGGACATGGAACATGTAACAGACTGATCTCAGCTGCTCAGGCAGCAGAGGCTCCGCCCCCTGAGCTGAGCCCTGCAGACAGAGGAGGCTGTGACTCTGAGGAAGGAGAACAGCAGGAGTCCAGATATAGACACTGTCCTCCCATAGTGCAAAGGACCTGTGTCTAATGTTATGATACTGTTCATCATCACCCACTGGTTCAGAGACACAGATGATGGTCAAAAAGCCCCCAAAGGCAGACTGAAGTGCAGGCTCCGCCCCCAGGTGGACACTAGGTGATGGGACACACCAGGTATTGATGGAAAGACAATGAAGCCTATGAATGAAAACAAACTTTCTTGTAACAATGCTTATACACTGTCTTGTTGGTGTAAATCTACATGTCTAATAAACTAAAACCTACACCATCCTCCCAGTCCTGTTATTCTATACAGTACTTAACAGAAACCTAAAAGCTGCTTGGTCTAGTTAACCTCCTGAACAATGTACAACATATAATGGGATCCTGAAATTAGGACAGAGAGGAATAGAAGTGAGACATGATCATTGATGAATATTAAAATGAATAAATGACAGATTTAGTGATATTTTCATAGACTATTTATTCACCACATCAACACAGAATATTTCCTCATACATGGCAACCTTTAAAAAGTGAGAGGAGACAAAGAAAGAAATGTGAGAAAGAATAACACCTGATGGACATATGATCACAGTACTGGTATCTAGAAAAATGTGGGAAAATAGTTGAGTCATCAACTCTATACAGTATTTACTTAGAGGAACCTCCTGAACAAACAATGAACAACATATGATGGGATCCTGAAAACAGGACACAGAGGAACATGAGATGAGATGAATAATAAAATGTATAAATAACAGATTGTGATAAAGTGATATTTTCACAGACTATGTACTCACCACATCAATAAACAGTCACCTTAGACCTCCACAGCAGTAACACAGACATGGCAACCTTTAAAAAGTGTAAGGAGACAAACAGAGAAAGGTGAGAAATAAACACCTGATGGACTTGATCAGATGATCACAGTATTGATATGTTCACTCTAGAAAAATAGCTGAATCATGTATTCTATACAGTACTTACTGAGAGGAAACAACGACAGGCTCCCAAAAATGAGTGACATCATCCTATAAGAGACAGTGAGAGGTTAAGGCTGGAAGAAAACAGCTGTTTGTAAAAACAATACCTCATTCTTATATTTATTCCACCAAGTGTCTTATATATTAAGACTTATTAAGATGCACTAATTCTAATAAATTCTAATTTAAGTATTTTCTGATCACTTTACTTGTTTTTTCTCTCAAGTTAGATGCAAAACGTTTTCTCTGGACTGTACTTTGTGCAATGACAGTAAAGTTTAATCTAATGTTATCTGATACATTATAATGAGTTTTTGATCATTATATTTTACCTCATCAGTCTACAAAATAACTTTCTCAACAGTTCACTCTTCTCAGCGACCCTGTAAATAAAACAATAAACATGCCTGTGGCACACATATAGCTACTTAAAGAGTAAACACATGTAAACAAAAAGGGGGCGGGCTCATATCACGCTATGGTAACCCACAAGGACAAAATGAGAAAAAAGTACAAAAAAACTGTGGTGGGAAAAAAAAAAAAAACATCTTTTTTTAACTCAAATTTGCAAATTAAATTTTTTTATATACAGTATATATATTTTTATATATAAATTCAATAAATCTTTTTTTTTTTTTTGCCCAGCATGCACAGCTAGCTAAATTATAAAATGTCCTACTTCTAACGACTGATTGTGTTAAAGTTAACAAGCACAACAAAAATAAATGACACCCAATCTTGATTGATATCTGACCCAGGTAGACGACAGTTCATCACTTCTTAGCTGTAGTTCAGATTCCCTCCACTCTCACCTGCGGAGGCCGCGGGTCTCTCCTCCTCCTGTTTCCCCTTCCCCTCATCCACCTGACGACCACCTCCACCATCATCACCTGTGGGCTGTGGCCGCTTCAGATGCTGCTGAAGATGAAGCTCCACCATAGCCATCAGCAAACATCTGTTATTTTCACACATTTGGCAACATCTGCCTGAAGAGCTTGTAGCTTTTTATGTCAAATTTAGAAATACAAAAATACACATAACTACGTAAAACAAAAAACTAAACAATATTTACACAAAATGATAACAGAAATGCACAAAAATATACAAAATGACTCAAAAAAACATAAATTACAGAAAAATACACCAAACGACAACAAAAATATGAAAATGACTCAAAATACACAAAACTAAATATTTTTACAAAAATACACAAAATGACTCCAGAATCACACTACAAAGGCAATAATAATAATAATCATTATACAAAAATACACATAAAAAACATACATTACAGAAAAATACACCAAACAAAAAATATATAAAAATGAGTAAAGAAAAAAAAAACAACAAACACATTTATCATGTTCATGTCCCATAGAATTAAACCAGGGAAATCGCACATGCTATTTTATTTTGCACCTGCAAATAAACCCATTTATAACACTAGAGAGTGCAGAGTATGTACAGTACACCTCTTTGTACATCCAACCTTCAAACACATACTCATTTGGACATAAATGATGACTCTACTAAAGCTCCAACTATATGAATACATACTTCCGATAGTCACTGTACTAGTTTATTTACTCATGCCAATTAAAATGTGACAGAGACAACTATATTACTCATGAAATATGTATTAACAAAATATATCAACAAAAAAAGTTAAGACATCATAGACATTGTTTGGATGATCACATTGATAGATCTAAGCCCAGCTCTGGTTTGTAACTGGAAGCTGTTCACTGCTATCACTTCTAAATAATCCTCCATCTACTTTCCAATCAGCTGAATGTGTCCAAATGTTAATGATGGATGTGTCAGTGTCTAATGTGACTCTGCTTGGCTTTAGAATGACTAAGAACAGGCCACAGCTGTACATTGGATGTATAACATCACAAGTCTTTATGTGTCTGTTTGGATTCATAATATTAATAATGAAGTCACTCCAAACACTTTGTATTTTATTGAATCATCAGAGTTATGAAACATGTCAGCTAATGTGTTCTTCAGTGTGTCAATGCACCACCCTGGTGTTCTGCATATACAACTTTATATTATATTCATTTACACACTTAGACATGTGATTAACCTGGACACACCTCCACTCTGAGTCCACATACAGGGAGACTCCGCCCCCTTTTAATCAGTGCTGTTCATTGGGAATAATTCATATCCTTCTAGAACCAAAACAGGAACTCTTTCACTGTCTCAGATGTTGATACAACACTACATTTAAATAAAAAGCCTTATTAATGTAGGAACAATCTCAAACTAAAGAATTCTGCACTTGTTTGACTCATTTTATCAGAATTTGTTAGAAAGACATCATGACTGGATGTGAAAGCAGTGGTTACTCTAAAAGTCTATTTTTAAACTCCTTCAGCTTCACTAAACACTCAGTTTCCAGAGGAACCTTCACTTCCTGTTCTTAGATCCATCCAGTGGATGTTCTTCTCATGGGAACCATGTGTGTTTGATGGAGGATTATGTGCTATCCAATGAAAAGCTCTCCCTCTCTCTGACATGTTTCTCTGTTCAAAGAAATCCAGCACAGACAATAACACGTCTTTATTTAAAGGAACAAAGCTTCACTGGACATTTGATATCATTACATTTACATTGATTCAAACTTTATGTCAGAAGGAAGATTTAAGAAGAACTTCAGGATTTATCATGGTTACATAGAACACTGTAAGTTCTAAAGAAAGGCTGGACAGGCTAAAGAACAGATTAAAGAACATTTCAGAGTTAGAATAAATCTATGAGCTGTAATCACAGAGTTGATAGAAATGTAAATATGGTGATAAAATGGGAGTGTTTGGACACTTTGGGCTCCCCTTCCCCTGATATTCATTCAGCACACTGCATGACCGATTCACAGGCTTTAGGCAGGGTTTCCCTGTCAGGAACCATTTCATCACATTCACTTCAACTGTAGAAAAACATACTTTATATAAAACACATCACATCTAAAATCAAGAAAATACTATTATGTGATGTATTAGATACTCATTTAAAACTCATTACAAATATGAATCCTTTATAAACACAGAGAAAAGAAACAGATTCAAAGGTACATGATGAAGATGGTCTGTATTAACACAGCCTGTATATTCATCTACAAGTTAGGATCTGATTATTACATTTATTGGAATGTTAGTCACCTTCTCTACATTCTATAAAAAAACTACTAATGATTAATATGTACAGTATACAAACTCATGATGAACATCATAGACTGTCTTTCATATAAAATATGTGTTAAACTTAAGGCCCGGGGGCCAAATCCTGCCCTGTAGAGCATCTAATTCAGCCTGCAGGAGAAAGTAAAAATGACAGTTAATTTCTACAATTATTCATGTTTTCACTAATTCAGTTGTAGATATCTCAGCCTCTCTCAAAACAAATAATTTTAAGTTAACTCCACAATATTAGCAGAGCTCACAGTTTTCCCACGCTGACATCACATGATGGAGTTATTTTTAAACTCAAATTGTTGCAGGAACTCTCAGTTTTCGAAAGTTATGCAATTTTTCCAAAATTAATCCACAACATTTGAGAAAATTAAAGCAAAGTTGCTCATAAACTAGGGCTGGTTTTCCTATAATCTGCAGCCCTTTGGACCCCAAACTGGTCCGTATTTGAACCCTCAACTAAAATAAGTTTGACAGCCCTGATATAGAATCTGTCATTAGTGTATAATAATAATAATGTGAATCATTCTTCATATACATCATGTATGAACACAGAAGCTATAGAATGTATATCCTGTATAGAAAGTGAACAAAGGGAAACTTCTTCCTGCTTCCTTTCCAACTGATCATTGTATTGATCTTTTCTTTCAGACCACACCTTCAAAGATCAACAACTTCCTGAACTGTTGGTGTCCATTTTCCAGCTGACAGCAGGTTTATGTTGGAATCCTGTGCAGCCTGATCTCTGGGTTCTTCAGTCCAACACTGGAACCAGAAGGTGTCGTCACCATCCGTGTGTCGCTGGGATCTGAAGATGATTCCTGCTCCATGTCTCCATCCACACAGAGATGTGAGTGGAGAACAGATGAAGTGCTGAAGGTCTTTCCACACTCATCACATCTGAGAACATTCTTCTCATGAACTCGTTGGTGGTGATTAAGGTTAAATTTCCTCTTGTAAGATTTTCCACATGTGTCACATTTATGAGGTCTTTCTGATGAGTGGCTGATTTGGTGTTGTTTTAAATCTCTATATGTTGTAAAAACTTTGTCACACTGGTCACAGGGACACACTTCATGTCCAGTGTGAGATCTCAGGTGTTCAGTGAGGGTTTTTTTCTGTTTATATATTTTCCCACAGTGGTCACAGTGATACAACACTGTTCTGGAGTGAGTCTGCATGTGCAGAGTTAAAGTTGATCTTCGTGTGAAAGTCTTTCCACACTGTTCACATCTGTGAGCTTTGATTCCACAGTGAATGAGGACATGTCGACTGAGGTGTCCAAATTGACTAAAAGTCTTTCCACATTCATCACATTCAAACTTTTTAACTCCAGTATGAACGACTTTGTGTTTTATTAAAGTAGAAATATGGGTAAAAGCTTTTCCACACTGGTCACAGTTAAATGGCTTTTCTCCAGAATGGATTCTTTGATGTTCAGTGAGGTTTGATTTAAAGCTAAAGTCCTTCCCACACTGGTCACATGTATGTTTAGCTTTAACTCCAGCTTGGCTCTGCTGTTGAACTCTTTGCTCTGAAGTTTTTCTCTTAGATTTGTTTCTTTGTTGTGGCTGAGCTTCATGGTCCTGAGAACGTTGAGGTGTCACTTTGTTCTGGCTTCCAGAGTCCTGTAGAACAGTTAGAGATTAAACACAGAGAAGGAACCAAACAAACATTTGTGAATCAGTTGTTAAACCCCCAGCCCTAAACCAGCTCAATGTGGAAAAATGGACATTGGCGCGTTAGCGCCCCCTACAGAGTGAAGAGAATTTAATATGAGACAAAAGTCCTATATTAACACACTTTTCTAGGGCGTTTCACTGACAGGGCTCAAAGTCACTGCAGATCATCTAGAGAAGTGGGACATCAAAGAGATCCATAAATTTTTGCTAACTTTTACGGTGTTTACAGGGCAGAGCCGTGAATCTTGGCCTAATTTTCTTTTCTTTTTTCAAATACACATAATGACTCCAAAAAACATACTTTACAGAAAAATACACCAAACAAAATAAAATATAAAAATTAGTGCTTTGGCGTATAAATGTTACTCATTTTAATTAAAGTCTAACTTTTTAACAATGTATTTTACTCATAAACGTATTTATCAATTTTAGTATTTATATAAACTTATTTATCTGAAACTCTTAACCAATTGATTATTATTCTTAACATGTCTGTGATTTTATTCTTCATTGTTTTAACCTAAACTACACTATGAAATATATATTATATCAATTGGATCAAATAGTACCTTAATGTATTTTGACTAAGATGTCACTAAACAAACAAACTGGTAAAGCCAAACCCTTTGGCTGTAGAGTTAACTTACATTTGGGTCAAAATACATATAAACATGTAATCAGCCTGTGTACTTTAACATGACCTATATTCCAAATTAAATACTTGCTTTTAGGAGCTTAAAATAAACCATAATATTTCAATAAATCTGAAGACAATTTTCAGTCAAAGTAGAAGAAGCAGGAGCTTAGACCCAACACATGTTGGGGCTCCATCTAGTGTCTAATTGTAGAACTACACCTACGCCTGACCTAAGGTGAATGCGGAAATGGACAGAATCGGGTTTAAATGCCGTCACCGTGAGGGAAAGGATGTTTTTTTTATGCGGAAATGTCCTTCCAACTCTCTTTGTAGTCGTTTCAAACACCACCTAAACACCGTCTAACCAGGCAAAAACTACACAAATCATCACTGACTCCTACATCAGAGCCACCAGTGTCTGTTTAACTTTAACATGTCTGTGAAGCTCTGTCTGTTTCTCATAGCGCTGCATCGCTCTATGAAAACATGACTCAGCTTTAATCAGCTTCACTTGCTCAGAGCGTTTAAACATCTCATCAGAGCTACAGAAGATCTGGATAAAGTTGTTCTGAAGTTGAGGACTAGACCATCAATACCAGGGATTGTAGAGTCTGAAACATCATAGATTATTGATAACTTCTGATACTGTAAAATATTTTGACCCCTAGTGGTGAAATAACACTTCTTACAAGTGATGTTTGCACATTTATTTTTGTGTAATTACGGTCTGGAATTATGTCATCAGGATCATTTAAATTAGGTTCATTTAAATTAAGTTGATCAAAACTTAATCAATAAACCTGATCAGATTCAGTAAACCATTGATCCCTGAGGGTAAATATAGTGACATTAATGCTGCTCTCATACATTTTTATATGACATGAATAATTAAAAATGTTAGTCAGAACAGCTTCGCACTGTTCACTAGCTTTGTAGCTCACGGTTTCAGAAAGGTTGGTGACCCGGGTCACGGGAGAGAGGTAAGTCACGCGAGATATTCTGAGAGTCACGTGACAGTCTGTGAAAATTCAACATGGCGGCTCGCTGCCTTGACTAGCATACCAACTTTGTTTATTTGCACATACTGTATTAACACTTCTTACCATTAAATCCACGCCACAAACGAGAGCCGACCACGCGCCCTCTCACCAGCCAGAGTGGAGGACCTAGAAGACTTCATCGACCGATATTACGCCGAGTACGTAATGGAATCCGGACCGAAAGCCGCGAGCACATCAGGTAAGTCTGCAAAACGCCGAAAAAAATGAATCAACATCAACAGACACGTCTGATCTGGAGGCAGAATCTCATACCAAGGTCCTAAAATCCATCAATAAGAGGCTGGGTGTGGTCGACTTACTGCACCAAGATTTTCAGGAAATGAAAACCAACCTGGAATTTGCATACCAACAAATTCAGGACTTACAGAAAGTCAATCAAGACATCCATTCAGCTTTATCTGCGGTGACCTCGGAGGTAAAAGAGCTGAAAAATGAAAACAAGCTTCTTAAAGAGACAGTCCTGGATATCCAAATTCGCAGTATGCGAGACAACATAATATTCTCAGGTATTCCAGAAACCCCCAACGATGACCCAGAGGCTCTGCTGAAAAACTTCATGTTGTCTGCGCTTAAAATCCCGGCAGAAACCGTGAAAAACATCACCTTTCACCGTGTCCATCGTCTCGGTCCACACAGAGGTAATCACCCACGCCCTATCATTGCCAAATTTGAACACTTTCAACAGAAAATCCAGGTTAAAAGTAAAGGTAGGGAACTTAAAGGTAAGCAATTCGGCACACACACACAATGATCAACATACACACACAATTGTGTGTGTGTGTGTGTGTGTGTGTGTGTGTGTGTGTGTGTGTGTGTGTGTGTGTGTGTGTGTGTGTGTGTGTGTGTGTATGCTTGCTCAGATGTTGGTAAACACGTATAGGCTCGTACAGTTTCACAGGACACTCTCTACCCCCATGTCACCTCTTTCTTCTCCAACCCCTAAACTTTTTTTTCTTTCACATCCACTCAATACCCCCCCCTTCCTCCTTTCTACGCTTTATATAATTACCCATTGCGTGTTTTATTCTTTTGGTACTGGTTGTTGTTGTTGTATGTTTGTGCTTCTCACTAACCTTCTCAACCCAGGCCCTTACCCTGTGGTGGTATCGCATGATAAGCATTTATTCTCTTTCTTTCTTGCATTGAAGTCTATCACGACACAGCTGTGCACAAATGCTCTCAGACTCTTGGTTATGCTCACATTCGTAAGGACGAAACCACACTCCTTTCCATGTCTCAGTTTACAGTAACATCTTGGAATGTGCGTGGCATTCGCTCGCAGGCTAAAAAGATTAAGATATTTGATTATGTATCAAGATTAAATGCAGACATTATTTTCTTTCAAGAAACTCACTTACTTAAATCAGAAGAAAAATCTCTGACAGAATCAAATTTTAACAAAATATATAATTTGTGTTTCAATTCTAGGCAAAGAGGAGTCTCAGTTCTTTTCAACAAAAGGTTGCTCTTTAACATAATCAACTCCACCATAGACCCAGAGGGTAGATATATTATTATCAAAGTGGTAATCTATAATAAATGTTTCACAATTCTAAACCTCTACGCCCCCAATAATGATGACCCTGATTTCTTCCAGAGAGTTTTTTCAGAGTTATCGGACCTTTCTGCAGACTCATCTGTAATCATCGGAGGTGACTTCAATCTGGCACTCAACACATCATTAGACAGATCCAGTAAGTGCCCAAATACAAAACCATCTCGATCTGCTAAAGTATTAATGAATTACATGGATGATCTTGGAATAGGAGATGTATGGAGACTGAACAACCCAACTAAAAAAGAATACACCTTCTTCTCCCCTGTGCATAAATCTTTCTCCCGAATTGATTTTTTTCTCTAAAACAATTCCATTGCACATAAGATTTCCTCTAAAATACATCCTATAATCATTAGCGATCATGCCCCGATATCCCTCACCCTGAAGTGTGACTCTAATCAGAAATTATCCTCTCTATGGCGCTTTAATACTTCATTACTTAATGACAGTGAATTTGGTAAAATGATAAGAAAAGAATGGGAGGACTTTCTATTAACAAACGATTCTCTGGAAGTGTCACCGTCCTTACTCTGGGAAACCGGCAAGGCTGTCATCAGAGGGAAGATTATATCATACTCTTCTTTTAAGAAAAAACAGGAACAGATAACAGAAAAAACGATTGAAGAAAAAATTGAGAAACTTACGGAAGAATACGCAGCTAACCCGTCTGAACTTTTATGGAAAAAACTCCAAAATACAAAACTTAATCTGGACATCATTTAATCTAAAAAACAACGGATTTTATTTTGCAGCAATTACGGTACAAAAACTTTGACAACAATAATAAATCAGGCAAATATTTAGCAAACCAGCACACAACAAAGAAAACTATTTCATAGCAGCAATCTCTGATCATTCAGGTCAAACTTTAAACTTACCTCAGGACATTAATAAGATTTTTCATGATTATTATCAAAATTTATACTCACCTAACTTAAACCCTGACCCTGAAGATTTTAAAACCTTCCTCAATAACTTAAACCTACCACAGCTCACCATAGATCAGAAAACCACCTTAGACTCACCATTAACCTTACAAGAACTACAAAATGCTTTGGATAGCATGTCAACAGGCAAAGCACCCGGTCCAGATGGGTTCCCTGCTGAATTCCTAAAACATTTCTGGTCAATGCTGGCTCCACTCTTTTTCAGAGTAGTAACAGGGATTAAAAATAAAGGTTACGTAGGAGGTCACATGAATACAGCAAACATTAAATTACTACTTAAACCAGACAAAAACCCCATGTTACCCTCAAGCTACCGTCCCATCTCACTTATTAACACAAACATAAAACTTATTTCCAAAGCACTCACTTCCAGGTTAGAAAAAGTAGTACAGTCAATTATATACCAAGACCAATCCACTCCACTGAAACTGCTCTTCTGAAAGTTTCTAGTGACGTGATGATGGCCGCTGACTCTGGTCGTTACACAGTAGGGATGTAACGATTCACTCAACTCCCGATACGATTCGATTCACGATACTGGGTTCACGATACGATTCTCTCACGATTAATTTTACAAAATGGGAATGTAGACAAATTTTTTTTTGGGAAAAAACTAGAAAATACTGTATTATTTTCCTTTTATTTTTCATTGTCAAAAGAATCCCTTGATAAACTATTCAAAACAATGCAATTTAACTAAAAATAAATCTTGAATGAAATAAATAAAGGAATAATAGAAATGAAAATGAAGCCTATTAATTTAAATTCTGGTTCTATAATAAACAATGCAAAACTGCATAATAGTTCTTTTTCTTTTTAAAAGTGCAACTGAAAATGTATTTTGTGCCTTAACAATTGGACCTTAAAAAAAAAAAAAACGTGATTACACTGATTTACGTCATATTTGTTTGGACCAGCAGAGGGCGCTGGTAACCCAGTGGTCGGTTGGCATGCAGAAATTCTTGCAGTGAAGAAGAGAAGCTATGCTAGCAGACAGAGCTAATAGAAAAACGTGACTTTTACAGATATTCAAGTAATATTACAGATATTCTTTCAGTGCTAAAGGGGCAAGAAATTATTTATTAACATATTTAAGAGTAGAAGGCGGCCAGAAATAAAGTATTAGCAGACTCCGCCCGCCGCCTACACTTGTACACTTGCCCTCTGCTGGTTAAAAAAAGTACCGAGATTCAATTTTCAGAAAATCGATATCAACCGTGATACCTATGAATCGGTTTTTAACTGCCTTCCGATTAATCGTTACATCCCTATTACACAGTTTTAGTTTTACTTGATCTGACAGCTGCCTTTGATACTGTAGATCACAGTATACTGGTTGATCGACTCAAATCTGAGATGGGGTTTTCTGGTACTGTTCTCCAATGGTTTACCTCTTACATTAATGAAAGAACCTTTAATGTTGCTATTAATGATGTTATGTCCAATATGTCCAACCTGTCATGTGGAGTAGCCCAGGGCTCTGTTCTGGGGCCTGTTTTGTTTTTATTGTATCTGATGCCTCTTGGTCGGTTGATCCGTGGTTTTAAAAATGTGTCTTATCATTTTTATGCTGATGATATCCAGTTGTACTGCTCCTTTAATGACTCTGAGTTTCACTTTTTATCCGAGATCTTAGACTGTATATCCTGTATCAAAAACTGGTTGTCATCAAATTATCTCCAGATAAATTCAAACAAAACAGAAACTCTGATCATTGCTCCTGATAAAAACATCCTCTAATTAAAAACTCTCTTGGTGATCTGGACTCATCTGTTAAAACCAGCCTCAGAAACCTTGGGGTTGTTTTTGATCAGTCCATGTCTTTGGAGGGACATTGTCGTCAATTGACTAAAAACTGTTTTTACCACCTGAGAAATATCTCTAAAGTGAGGCATCTATTATCAAAATCAGATCTGGAACTGGTCATACACGCATTTATATCATCTCGTATTGACTACTGTAATTCTGTTTTTACTTGTTTTAATAAGTCGACCCTAAACAAACTCCAGATCGTTCAGAACGCTGCTGCCAGACTTTTAACTGGTGCTTCTAGAACATCCCACATCACCCCATTCTTGCTACTCTGCACTGGCTTCCAGTTAAGTTTCGCATAGAACATAAAATATTAGTTCTCACGTTCCGAGCTCTACATGGTCAGGCCCCTAAATATATCTCGGACTTGTTGTGCCCCTACTCATCAGGGCGATGCCTTCAGTCTTCAGGTCAGGGTCTCCTAAAGACCCCAAAAACTAAATTTAAAACCAGAGGAGACCTGGCGTTCCAGGCTGTAGCTCCCAGACTCTGGAATTACCTGCACCAGTCTCTCAGGGAGCTCAACTGTGTGGTCACTTTTAAAAAACTGCTGAAGACTACACTTTACAGTAAAGCTTTTAGTGAACTGGATTTTAATTTTTATTTATCCTTTAATGTTCCTGTTCTTATGATATTTATGCACTCTTGTTTTATCATTCTATTGTGTTGCACTTGTACTTTTATCACAACTCTGTAGAGCACTTTGTGATTTTATCTGCAAAAAGCGCTTTATAAATAAACTACTTACTTACTTACATACAAGACCAGACAGGATTTATTAAAAATAGACACTCCACAGACAATGTTAGAAGACTGTTTAATTTGATCAACATGGCACAGAACTCTAAAAAGAAAACAATAATCTTGTCACTTGACGCAGAAAAAGCATTCGATAGAGTCAACTGGTCATTCCTTCTTACTGTCCTTGGCAAATTTGGCTTTGGAGAATCATTCATACAATGGATCTCCACCCTATACTCTAAACCTAAGGCCTCAGTAACCACAAACAAAAAAACATCCCAAAGCTTCACACTGCAGAGGGGAACCAGACAAGGTTGCCCACTCTCACCTTTGCTTTTTGCAATATTTGTTGAACCTCTCGCAGCAGCTGTTCGTCAGAATACTGTTATTAAAAAAATCCACTCATCCATTTCAGAACACAAAATTAATCTTTATGCGGACGATATTTTACACTATTTGGAAGAACCCCAATCCTCATTAGAGGAAGTATTTAAACTAATAAATAGCTTCTCTAAATTATCAGACTATTCCATTAACTGGTCAAAATCATCAATCCTTCCATTAAACAAAAAATTCATGGAACCCAGCAACCCAAAACCCACAATACCCCTCCCCCACAAATATAATTAAATATCTAGGCTTAAATATATCACCTAACTTAAATGAAGTAATTAAACTGAACCTGGATCCGCTGTTGGATAAAGTCACAGAAGACCTGCGGAGATGGAACAATCTCCCCATCTCACTCCTTGGCAGAATAGCCTCAGTTAAAATGAAAATCTTACCTAAAATAAACTATCTGTTGAATATCCACAGAAACGTTCCAAAAACCATCCGTTCATCATTCAAATAAAACATAAAAATCACCTTTAACCAACGTTAAACTGTTTGATCACTAAGTTAGTTATTTTATAATCTCACAATCAGCGGGAAAATACTCAACCTGGCAACCACTCTCAACTTTTGTGTTGACGTCACAACCGACTTTTTATAAACTTAATTGACAAACAAGTCAAAATAAATGTGTTTAATGGTGATTTAAGAGTGAATAAAGTAGTTTCAGCCTGAAGGATTTGGTTTGTGGATGATTTGATAGATTCCAAATTTGGAAATTTTTTGAGTTAATTAATTTATGATTGGTTTGTTCTCAGAAACAATAGATATTGGAGATAAATAATGTATGAGCAGTGAAAATAAAGTCACCGTAGATCACATTAAATCAAAAGTATCGTTTTCCTTTGTTAAAAATATATATTATTATTATTATTATTATTATTATTATTATTATTATTATTATTATTATTATTATTATTATTATTATTATTATTCATTTCATTTATTTAATTTTTTTAAAGGAAAATAAATTATTTAAGCAGGCAATGAACTATAATGTTTTTCTTCTTCCTTAGATAATAAATTATATTTTAAAAGGTATTAACTCTGATTTTAGTGAAAATGTTTTGATGAGATAAAGAAAGTCATTTTAAACTGTTAAATAATATCTACACACAATGATTTCTTACATCAAATGTTTATTAGATGAGATTAGATCCTTTATTCGTCCCACAAGAGGAAATTTACTTTTCAGTTTCATCTCCATCCAAGAAACATGAAAACACAATCACATATAACATGGAGGACAGGAGGTATATTTATATTTATAGTAAGACAGTTGAGCTTTGTTTTGTTTTTGTTTACATGTAAGCACACAAATATGTTACACATTTCATTACAGAATTATATTCTGGGTCTGAATTCTGGTTTACAGCTTAAGTTTGTTTTAAAATGTAAGGAAAAAAATAAAGTTTTAATTATCTTTTTACCTTATGAATTTAGATATTTAAAGCTGTTTTCACATTTTCTAAATTATATTCATAAACAATTTAACGTCTGTCTGCTCTAAACCTTTTATTAAAATCTTTCAAATTATTGGAATTTTCTCTTTTGAGTGACATCAGAATTGTTTTATCAAGTAGAACATGATTAATAATAACACTGCTTAATTTGAGCATCTTTATTCTCTCATTATTTAAGTTACAAGAGGGGGCTGAACATTTTAAGATACATTTTGGATTACAGCAGTTCATATTATGGAACTGCAGCAAAAATGAAGCAGAAAGCAGCTGATTTTATCATGAATTTACAACATTAAACAATGCGTCGTTTAAATTTTTTGTAGTCAACATTCTCAATTATGTTAATGATTTTTCTTTATTGTTTATGTTCCACACATTGTGGTTGGTGCTAATCTAAACACTCTATAATTAATTCTATTTTTATTTTTTTTAATTTATTCCAGCAAAATAAATCACGTTTAAAAGCATATTCTATAATTCCACATTGTTGGATGAAATTACATTAATAAAATTGAACTTTATGGTTAACGCTGTGTTGCTATGTTTATCCAGTAACGTAAGCATATCCTCATCTGTTATCTGCTAATGATGCCTTAGTCAATTAGTTTAGTGGGGGATAATCCACTAACATGCTTTAATGCACACATTACACTGATAATAATAATAATAATAATAATAATAATAATAATAATAATAATAATAATAATAATAATAATAATAATAATAATAATAATAATAATAATAATAATAGTATCCAATATGATTATTTAAACGTCTTACCATTCAAAGCTCTAACTCCATTGGCTACAATAGTAAACTGATCACTTCCTGGAACTATTGAGGCTCCATGAGCCGCCATTGCTGTAAAAAAAAAAAACGATCCATTGTAGTGAACGGAGTTGTCACTACTCTCTCTCTAAACGGCTCTGGACAGTTTGTGTACTATTTAAAATGTTGAAACTGTTATTTGAAAAATAATTATAAATGTATGTTTGAGTGAATTCTGATTTATTTATGTTTGGTTTTTGATTGTCAATGTTGTGTAATGTGTTTTTATCATTTTTTATTATAAAAAATTGAAAACATTACAAAACAGTCACATATTTACATGTGTACTATTAAAATATTTAATTAACATTGTATAGTCAGTTTACATTTAAATATCACTTCCCAGCAGCTCTGTCGTAAACAATCCGAGTGAAGGAAGTGACATAGTCTATGTGCATGTGTTAAAAAGGATCTGAAAGGATCAGTCCTGTTAAAGGATTAAACACACTATTTTTAATGCTTTATTAAGAAACAAGTATTTTAATATTCATATACAAACACCACACCGGTGTAGATCTTTCAAAATAAAATCAATACATTTTTAAGATCAATTTTAAAAGCAATAAAAAATTGGGATTTTTTTTTTATAAAATCTAAATTTTTTGTATCAAATGTTTTCCAAATATCATCAAATTGCTACATATAAATTCCACATCCTTGTCCTTCAAAATAAAAGCAAATGTAACCAAATGCTAATCAAAGCCAGGTATCACAGTGTGTGTGAGCAGCCAATCATCATCTCTTTCCTAAAACCTCTTCACCACAGAACAGGAAAAAAAGACGTGTTGTTGACTTTCATTATTAGTTTGACTAAACATGCAGCTGTAATCATCCATATTAAACCTAATCATTAAAAATATATTTACATGGATAAACATCATTCATTGTTTTAAAATTAATCTATTTCATTTTAGGAAATAAAGGAAATGATAAATATTTGTCCTAATTTTGATAATATCTGTTTTCTAATAGTTTGAAGATATTATTTGTCTCTTTACTTGAAGATGAAAACATTGTTTAATAAATAACAGTGTCTAAAAACAATAACTTCCAATGAACAGTTTATTGATCTTTGTGGATACTGATGAATACTGTAATATTCCTTTAATTAAATGAATCAAGGCAATAGGAATAGCCCTGACTACTAATGAATGTTGTTTCTGAGAACATTTATCTTTAAAATCACAATGATTGTAAATATTACCATTGTCATCCATTAAATGTATTATCGTCCCTTTTCAATCCAATCTTTAGGCAAGGCAAGGCAAGGCAAGGCAAATTTATTTATATAGCGCATTTCATACTCAAGGCAACTCAATGTGCTTTACATGATAAAACATTCAATTGTTTAAAATCAATAAGAACATTTAAATCAATAAGAACATTTAAAATCATCAGTAAAATCAATTAAAATCATCAGTAAAATCATCATTACATCAACAACATGACAAAAAATCTCTCTCTCAATCATATGCAGTAGAGAAAAAAAGTGCCTTTAACTTTGATTTAAAAATGTTCACATTGGATGCTGACTTCAGCTCCGCTGGCAGTTTGTTCCACTTCTTTGCAGCATAACAACTAAAAGCAGCATCACCATGTTTACTGTGAACTCTGGGCTCCACTATCTGATCTGTGTCCATAGATCTGAGAGACCTGCTGGGTTCATACCTGACTAACATGTCACTGATGTATTCTGGACCAAACCCATTCACAGATTTATACACCAGCAGCAGAACTTTAAAGTCTATTCTGAGGCTGACTGGGAGCCAGTGTAAAGACTTTAAAACTGGAGTAATGTGCTCTGACCTCTTTGTTCTGGTTAAGACCCGAGCTGCAGCGTTCTGAACCAGCTGTAGATGTTTGATTCTCTTTTGGGGGATTCCTGTCAGAAGACCATTACAATAGTCCAGTCTGCTGGAGATAAAAGCATGGACCAGTTTCTCCTGATCTTTCTGAGCCATTAAACCTTTCACTCTGGAGATGTTCTTTAGGTGGTAGAAGGCTGTTTTTGTGATAGATTTGATCTGATGCTGAATGTAAGATCTGAGTCAATCAGAACACCAAGGTTTTTGACTTGGTCTTTAGCTTTTAAAGATCCAGACTCAGATACTTGCTGACAGCAGTCCTCTTTTCCTTGTTACCAAAGACAATCACCTCCGTCTTGTCATGGTTTAGTTGAAGGAAGTTTTCACTCATCCAGCAGTTTACTTTTTCTAAACAGTCACACAACACCTCAATGGGACCATGGTCATCTGGGTTCAGTGATAGATATAGTTGTGTGTCATCTGCGTAGCTCTGATAATCAACCTTACAGTTCTGTAAAATTTGTCCTAAAGGAAGCATGTAAAGGTTAAACAGAAGGGGTCCAAGAACAGATCCCTGAGGAACCCCACAGGACATTGGTAATCTGTCAGATTCAAAGTTTCCAATGCTTACAAAATAGCTTCGCTCCTCCAAGTATGACTTAAACCATTGCATTACTTTTCCATTTAGTCCAACCCATGTTTGCAATCTGTACAACAAAATTGTATGATCTACAGTGTCAAATGCAGCACTTAGATCCAACAGAATGAGAACAGATACTTTTCCTGAATCAGTGTTCAACCTTATGTCATTGATCACTTTGATCAGAGCAGTTTCAGTGCTGTGATGAGAACGAAAACCTGACTGAAATTTATCAAATATTTTGTTGAATGTTAAGAATTGACTCAGTTGGTTGAAGACCACCTTCTCAATGATCTTGGCCATGAATGGAAGGTTGCTGATTGGTCTATAGTTAGCCAGTATAGAGGCATCCAGTGTTCTCTTTTTTAACAGCGGTTTCACAGCAGCTACTTTCAGGGATTTTGGTACGGTGCCTGATTGGAATGAGCAGTTAATTATCTGACACAAATCAGTGACAATTGACTTTACAACAGTTTTAAAGAAGTTTGAGGGTATTGTGTCAAGGCAACACGTTGATGAAAGAATAAAGTTTTCCTCTTGTATAAAATACAGCTGTTATTCCAGATTGTAGCTTTATGTGGACTGAAGTGGTGCTTCTAAAGCATTTTATAATATAATAACACCTGCATATGATCATGTGATCACTTAAAGGATGAAAATCACATGTTAGAAGAAAGTGATTGGTCCAACCCTTTGACAAAGATAAGCTGGTATAATGTAAAGCATAAATCATTTTCATGTTTAACTAAAGTTTGTAAACACCTTCATGTGATTTCACCGTTTATTGTCTCACAGTCAATGACATTCATAACGTCCTCTTCTACTGACTTTATTATATCACTTTTTATTATAACATGAAATTATTAATAATTACATTATTTTTTAAATACATATTTCTGGAACAGACAGAGAATATACTGGTAGATTCATCTGGAAATACCTTCAGTTTTTATTAACAATATTCTACCAAATATTTTATCTCATTTTTGACTGAAATATTATGAATTAAAGTGTGTGTGTTATTTTGATTAATCCAAATTTCACATTTTCTAAATATTTAAATATAGTCCTGAGCCTCTGAGAAAGTGGACTCTGCTTTTAGGACATTTGGAATTTGGACACAAATAAAAATAAATATATAATGTTGTGTCATCTGCTATTTATGAGATTATTAAATATTTACCCACAACATTTAATGTGTTAATATCATCATATTTAATATATAAAGCTAATAATTCTACTGCTATGATAAACAACAGAGGACTGACTGGGTTTCCCTGGCGTAAACCTCTGTTTATATTAAATCATTTATTAACACCAGATAGACATAAAACTGCATTTGTAATTTCATATTATAGCATTGCAATAATTCATTATTAATAATTTTTTTTTTACCAAATCCAAAATAATGCAGTGATAAAAGTAAAATAAATTATCTCCATTATCTTCTATTAAATGTACATAATCTAATAAATCTAATACAAGTCTGATATTATTATGAATTAATCTATTTTGCAGAAAGCAGATTGTGTTTATTCTGATGTAGCAGACACATGTTAAATTGTTTTTAAATATTTTTAACTCATTTAGAGAATGTGAAAACAGCTTTAAATATCTACTTTTGTGAATGAAAAATTTAGTTTTCCAAAAATAAAAAATAAAACTTTACTTTTTTCCTTAAATTTTAAAACAAACTTAATCTGAAAACCAGAATCCAGACCCAGAATATAATTCTGTAATGAAATGTGTAACATATTTGTGTGCTTACATGTAAACAAAAACAAAACAAAGCTCAACTGTCTCATTATAAATATAAATATACATCCTGTCCTCCATGTTATATGTGATTGTGTTTTATTGTTTCTTGGACGGGGATGAAAATGAAAAGTAAATTTTCTCTTGTGGGACGAATAAAGGATCTAATCTCATCTAATAAACATTTGATGTAAGAAATCATTACATGTCATTACAGAGGCAGGGTGTCGGGGCCATAATAGGGGGCCACATCCCGGTGGGGCGGTCTGGCTTGGCCTCTGGAGAGCTGAAGCTCGTGGCGCGGGCGGCATCAGCATCTGGGGCGCCCGGGGGGGCTAGGTTGGGGTGCCGGGGGACCGGCGGGGGGACTCCCAGCGGTCCCCAGTGGGTGGTGGTGGGGGGGTGGGGGGCCTGGGGGTTGGGGGTTGGGATCGGTGGCGTGGTGCGCTGGGTCCTTGGCTCCTTGGGGCTTTCTCGGGTGTGTATGGGGGGGCAATGGCTGCCTCTCGGCTTGGGATCTTGGGGGCGTTCGGGGGGCTGCTTGGCCGTGGGGTGGTCGCCGGGGGCCCCTAGATTTCCCACTCTTTCTGCTGGCCCGGCTGCTTCTTCGGGCCCGGGGGCGGCCCATGGGTTTTGCAGTAGCGGTTCTTGGAATCACATTTGTCATGGACGCACCGGCCTCGGGCTGTGGGATAACATTCATACTGGGCTCAACCATAGACACGTTGTTCCCAAATACCTGTTTTATGTAACTTCCACTCACTTCTTCCTCTGTTCACAGCCACCACCATTATTCCTAAGCCGCACACTGGTCACCAGACTGGCTTGATAACACAACAATAAGCACAATATACACAACCACAATTTCACATCGCATCACTTGAAACTTATTGACTATTCCCCACCCATTCGTTTTCCTATCTTGTATCCCTCCTCCCTGTTAACCCCACCCCCCCACCCCCCTCACCCTGGTGTAACACTGCCCTCTCTTTTTTACATCCTCCCTTTAATAAAGTATTTACCCTTCCCTAGGGAGGGCTGGTGATGGTCACAATTATGCAATGAAATAAATTCATTTATTTAATTGCAATAATAAAATATGCATTGCTGTTAAAAGATTGCACTTCTTGTAGTGTTAACCTTCAACAGCATGTGCAGACATGGTAAAAAAAAAAGAAATCATTACATGTGTAGATATTATTTAACAATTAAAAATGACTTTCTTTAGCCTTCAGCAAACACATATATTACATCATTAGAATAATATATTATATTTTTTACTAAATTCTGAGTTGATAACTTGTAAAAAATGATTTGTTTTCCCTTTTTTTTTTAAAAAAAAAAATATATATACTTTTTTTAAAAAGTTTAAATTCATATATATATATATATATATTTCTAAATAAGGTAAAAGGAACAGTAGATTTAATATGCTGTACAGTGACTTTACTCTCACTGCTTGTACAATATTTATTCATTAGATCTTTTTCTATTGTTTCAGAGAACAAACCAATAATAATTTAATCATAAATTATAATTTACTCAACAAATTTCTTCTGAAATTCATTAAATCATCCACAGACCAAATCCTTCAGGTTGTAACTACTTTATTCACTCTTAAATCACCATTAAACACATTTATTCTGACTGGTTTGTCAATATAAAAAAAGTTGGTTGTGACGTCACCGCAACAGTTGAGTGGTTGCCAGGTTGAGTATTTTCCCGCTGATTGTGAGATTATAAAATAACTAACTTAGTGATTAAACAGTTTAACGTTGGTTAAAGGTGATATTTATGTTTTATTTGGATGATGAACGGATGGTTTTTGGAACGTTTCTGTGGATATTCAACATATTTCATGCGGGGAATCATCGGTTGTATCTGGCAACCAGCTAGAGTCAGGAACAAAGCAGTGAAATGGCGGACGGACAGAGCTGGATGATGACTACCGTTAAACTAGAAGAAGAAGAAATATTATGGAGGGAAGTGAAGCTGAGTGAGACGGACAGTGATGATGATGATGATGAAGGCTGCAGGAGGAAAGCTGTGCTGGAGGAGCTTCGTCATCCCGACCATGTGTGGGACGGAATGTTTGCTCCAAAGATGGAGAAAAGCGGAGAAGAAGAAACGGAGGAGTTTTCAGATGTGTGCTCTGTGAAGGAAGAGGTTAGAACACTCCGTGTGTTTCCATTCATTCACTCACTCACTCACCACATTCATCCGCTGTTACACACACACTGGAGACTAGTTTAACTGGTGACCCACTTCATTCACACTCACATTTCTCTATCAATATGTGACGATGTAAAGGTGGAACAACCTGTGTGTACTCAGTGGAACACAGAGAACAAACTACAGAAAAACACACTTTATGTTAATGAGCTAAGGAGTGGGCAGGGACCGTCTACAAAGTCACACCCCCAAAGGAAGCGTCAACAATAACACCAATAACCCTGTGGACAGTCTTTATTAGGGCTCTCTATTTACTACAGCAAATATAGTTAAGAAGATACTTTATCTGATTTATGTTTTCATAAATATCCAGTATTAATGTCAATAATTAGTAATAACTTTTTTTTAAATAATAACTGTAGTACCATGAGAAAAACAGCTTCTAAGTACTTAACAAAAATAACATTTATTCATTTGTATTTTATTCAAAGTTTGTAAATGACCAATGCTGTAATTAATAGTCATTTCATCTATTATCCTGTAAACCAGGTTCTCAACTGGTCTCACCCTGGGACCCACATTTTGCCACGGTCATTAAATCACAACTCACTTTTTTTTAGAACTCAACCAACAAAATTTAGTCTTTAAAAAATAACTGTCGACAACACACATGTATAATATTTTTAAAAATATAAATCTATATATTTTCCTGTGCAACATGCATTTCACAGCATGCCTATCAAAAGAAAAGTTTCTTTCAAAATAAAAGACAAGTCCAACATGAGAGACATTAACTTAAGTATTTATTTATTTTGACCAGCTGTCCACGACCCACTTTTGGGTCCTGACCCAGGGTTTGCCCCAGAAAACATGCTAAGTCTGGGGATAGTGAAGCCCACCATGTTTAAAAAAAAAAAAAAAAAAAAAAAAAAAATGTTAAAAGTTGAGAGGAAACAAATCTCTGTCTTTACCTCTTCAACATATCTAATTAATTTCACGTTTCATGAAACATGTAAACATGTGGACTGTACTTCTTAAACACTCTGAACTTAACAGGACAAGAAAAAAACAAAAATGCAGCCTTTGCGATTAGAAAATCTTGTTTGATGATATTGTGATAATATCACAAATGCAATGAATGGTTCAGCTCTTCTTTAACAGAAACAGTAACTGGGATGTGTGGTGGGACTGCTGGGTTTAGCACATGGAGACGCCTCCTGTCCTTCTGGTTTCACTGTGTCTTCAGGTTTCTCTGCTGATAATCAGACTCACTCCTTCAACACATCCTGACCAGCTTTTTTTTTTTTTTTTTTAACAATGTGTCTGTAAAATGTACTTGATATTGTTTTCACCCAGACTCTGTTTTATTCTTGAGTGACGGTGACTCGTTGGTTGTCCTGCATATTGACCAGAGTGGGAGGAGTTAAGACCAGACTGGTGGTAACCACCTCTCTCCCAGCAGCGTATCACTTCTCTCTCTAGAAAAAACCATTTGTTTGGCAGTTTTCAGCTCAAACTGGTCGACCGTGTTTGTGTATATGTTGCTTTGCCACGTCTAATCTGTGTGTATCACCAAAATGGGGCAGAGGGTGAGTTTACCTGCTGGTAAGTACACTCCAGGGTGGGCGTTCAGGTGAACGTGGGACATGGTCAGACATGTATGTTAGCGTATACTCAACAATAAGGAAGCTGAAATGGTCATATTGAAACAGATGTTTCTAAATGCAGATGTGATCTCCCAGCTGTTCTACACAGTGTTGCAGTGAACAAAATGAATGTGTTAGTGGAGCAGCAGGTCTTACTGAGTTTTACAGCTTATTGTGTCAACTTTGAATTCTCACACAAATTCTTCTGCTTTTCTATTTAGTTTACATACCAGTGCTGTGTGCCAGAAGGTTCCTCAGCTTCTGAAGTTGGTAGGTCTACTCAATCATTCATTCATCAGCAGTTTATGGTCACTCACTCTTCATTTCTACCACCATAGTGTTGATACTAGAGGACCTTAGTGTTTAAAGGCTTTTAGTCAATTATCAGTTGTGTTAAAGCTGCTGTGAACAATAATTATCTATCAGATCAAAGACATGGTGTAGGCCTCCATAGATCTATAACTCAAACATCAATTGAACGACAAAATAATAAAAAAAAGTTGTAATTGCAGCTTGAAAGTTTGTTCCGAGTTTTGCACATTGCATTGTGGGATGTGGAGTCCCATAGAATAGGATAGAGGTTTACTTAATTTTGTCAAATAAACTTCCCAACACAATTCTAGTGTTTTCACAGACTGAATGTTGTGGTAAAAACAGTGGTGGAAGTGTATTTACACAGAAAGTTCTATATATTCAGCTGAAATTGAATACCTCGCGTAGTGATGTGATATCATGGACAAACCACAACATAAATGGAGCCACTCAGAAATCCTGATATGAATGAAATAAAGTTTCAAGCAACAATTTCAAGCTTTTACATTTAGAGTATATTAATCTGAGGTCTACAGTATGTCTTTATCTGATTAAAAAAATAAATAAATAAAAAGATCACATCTAGCAGCTTTAAGTACAGTATATTGTAGTTGTTTACATGATGTAAAATCATCAAATAATTAAGTAGTTTTATTCCCCCCAAATATTTACTTCTTTATTTTTCAGAGACGATGTAATCAACATTGTTACAATAAAGGTTTACAGCTGATGTGATGCATAAAGAGCTTCTAGCTAATGCTAATTCACAGCTCATGTCCCTGGTTGGGCCTTTTTACACAATTTACAATAATAAAATACATGATTACAACATTTGTATAAAACTTTTTCAATCACACACATACACACACCATCACACGTACATTCACACAGACTCAGTGTTATTTACTTTGGTTTGTTTTCAGACTAAACCCTAGAAGTGAACATTTTAAACTCAGATATGGTTTTAAGTTCTGTGGTAATGAGTTCTACAGCTTTGGACCTGAGTACGATGTACCAGTCACTATATATTTATTGACTTTGTTTTTATCCACATGGACCAACCAGATTAGTTCAGAGGTCACAGATTAGATTTGTTCTGGTACCTTGAGTTTAGTTTGTGTTTTGTTCCAGTGGTTTTTAAGGAGAATGTTATGTTTCATATAACACCAGATATATACCAGATGAACTGATGTTTTCCAACTTGTACTAAACTGTGTATTGTCCCTGATCAGGATGGAAATGACCTCCCCCCACCCATTGGCTTTGATGTGGACACACCCACCACTATCCCACCTTGTAAGGTTAGTCAGTGTGATGCTGAATTGTCTGTTGTGTTCAAAACGTCACTTGTCAAAGTACAAGAATATAGAAGCCACTATATTTTTAGATTCAAGCCTTTTCTGTAATGAACGTCTCATTTCTCCTGCTAAATGTTGACCATGTGATCACACAGAGAAGCTGCTTTGACTCTGATGTAATGATTAGGGTTGGGTGCCGAAACCTGGAACGACAATGGGACCAGTTCCCATGGAAACGCTAGTAAGCGGGCCCAATAAGAACAAAGATGTCGGTGCCACACATTACTTGACACACATGACGTTGTTGCCGCTGCTCAGATCATTGATCAATGACCTCATTTCTAACCGTAGCACATGCACAAAACATGGCCTGAAAGAAGGTGCGTGACATTATCCTCCATAAATAAATGAATGTGTGGGAAACGCTGATGTTAAGTTTATCTAATAATAGTTTATTTGTTGTTTTGAGTTAAATGTGTTAAATTTGGCTCTGGAAATAAAAGGGAATTTTGATATTTTGAAGTTAGTTTAAAGTAATAATTTTGCACCAGAAGCGTTAAACGTAGCGAGTAGTAACCGATACCCAACCCTAGTAATGATGGAGCCCACCTGATGTTTGTCTTGTTTTTTAACTGTCCTAGCGATGCGTTTCCATCTGCTAAAGCACACACGACTGAATGTGGTGACGCTCCTCAACGAGCTGCCAAAAACTCAGCATGACATCATCTCTTTCACCGTGGATGTAAACGCCTACACAGTGAGTTTATGTCTGATCTGCCACACACTGAGTTACATCATTTATGTTGTTCACTCTCAGCCAAACTGCTTTGTTTTCACAGAATACGCTGCTGTCATTCACAGTGGGCGGAGTCTTCAAAGAAGGTCAGTATCTTAGTCGTCATGGTTTTAAGAAGATCCACTGCAACTCATCTATTCTCACTAACGCTTTCCTGGGTTTTTCAGTTGTTGTAGATGATAAATCTAAAGAATCTACAAGGTTTTCATCACAGTTCCAGCAGTGGATTCTGGGTAGGTTACACACGTAAAACCAAAGTGCTCATTATCAGCTGTAGCTTCAGATAATGCTTGCCTCCACTAGTATGACTGGAATGAACAAACAGTAAATACTGTTTCACCATATGTGTTTTCTGTATATTCCTATATTTACCTAATGTATATTTATTTGTCCATAAAATAAAATGATAAACAATAATGTTTTTACACAACAACCATTGTTATTAAATTATTAAATCAGGGTTTTGGCCTTTAATTGGCCATGTAATGTTGTTACATACATGGAATTTGTCCTCTGCATTTAACCCATCCAGTGGGCAGCCATTTTTGCGGCGCCTGGGGAGCAGTTCGGGGTTAAGGGACTCCGATTACAAGCCCAGCGTCCTTCACCACTAGGCCACCACTCCCCTTGTAGAGATTACTAGGGATGGGCACCTTTCACATTTAAACCAATACTCATTACTCGTAAATCAGTATCGGTACTCAACGATACCACTTTTTATTACTTTTGTGTGGTAGTAAATATTAAATAATGTAATCTCAAAATATTCCAGTTATTACCATATTTATTTCTCATGTCAATAATAATAATAATGATAATAATAACGAACAACTTTAATAAATATATCAAACCAGCATCTGTTTGTATTGTAGCAACAATATAATTATAATTGCTTAATTGATCATTAATTACAATTATAGCATAATTATAATTGTCATTTTTTTTTTAACTCTGTTGCTGTCATAATCGTAACTAGATTGTAATTGAGTTCAGATAATTGACTAATTAATTGTAATTGCCATGAAAATTTTATAAAAATTGTCAATTATAATTTAAGGCTAAACTGGTAAACCATGTTACAGTTCTATATGTACAGCTCTATACATATGTAGTTAACAATATGTTTCATATCAAACTTTCACACATTTTATCATTTTAAAAATATTAAAACCTATATTTTCATTGATTAGGAAGCTTATTTCTAATATATAGGAAATAAATGAGATGATAGATATTTAGTGTATTAGTGTTAACTTTTATTAGGTTATTTATTTCAGGATCAATAATTGTGATTAATTGTAATTGGACTTTAGTAATTGAGAATGTAATTGTAACTGACTTTCAGAGGATAAAAAAATAATTGTAATTGGATAAAATGTTACTGTCATCGTAATTGAAGATGTAATTGTAACTGAAAAATGTAATTGACCCCAAACCCTGCTCACAGTCAAACTAAAGATGAACTAAGGCTTAGGCTGTGTTTGAATAGTCCCTCCTATCTCCTTTCCTATCCACTTTTCCTTAACCCTGTGGAAGATGTCATGGCGTTAAGGAAAGGTGTTAGGAGAGCAGTTAGGAAAAGGTGACCACGTTTGTTTTGACGATCAGACGCACTTCCACTAGGTGATGTAATAATCCTATGGCCACGCCTCCTTTCCTCAGAAAACGCTCTTTTATCACGGCCACCACTTAAACACTTCCAGGTGTTAAAGGACAGTGGATAGGAAAGGAGATAGGAGGGACTATAGGGACACAGCCTTGGTGTGACCTATATTACTGTAATATTAACACCATAGAAAGTCTCTAATGTTGAACCCTGTGGTCCTCGTTCATACTTGAACAGTTTGTGCATCATCAACGACCAGCTCTTCATCACAATGGCTACAACGGAGCAGATCAGCAGAGCTTTTGTGCCCCGCCCCCTTCCTCCAGCCCAGTGCCCACCCTCACTGCCCCACAGCAGGAGATGCTCAGTACCTTCTCCCTGAAGTCAGATATGAATCTGGAATGATCCCTGAAGTAGGTGTCCTCTCCTAATGACGTCTACCAGACTAGGATGAATGTCACAGCTCACTGGTAAACACTGTGTGATGCAGGTGTTTGCAGGACAACAAGTGGGACTTGAACAAAGCAGCACATATCTTCACTCAGTTAAAGGTGACACGACTCTAAACAATCCACGTCATGGTTTAAATGTGCTGATGTCTAAAGTAGCAACTGATTCTGTTTCAGACGGTGGGAAAGATCCCAGACGTTCCTAAAGTAAAACATCTTTGTATTTTTGTATTAAAGGGGACATATGATGCTAAATCCACTTTTTTAGCCCTTAAATGCATTTTGATGTATATTTAGAGTGTTTAGAAGTACAGAAAAGTTCAAATAATCTCTTCAGGTGCTCCGTTGATATCTTTATATTCTGTTTTGGTCATATTTTTCAATCTGTTTCGATTTTTCGATTCTCTATTACGTTTTTTGAACAATGACGTCACAGTATTTGCAGCGGAACTGCCAAATTAGTTCATCAACTCCAGGCCCAACACTTTGAGCAATCCACCATTT
>NW_021145137.1:37523-78805 GCF_900634775.1 Gouania willdenowi
GGCTCGAGACTGCGACTAAATTGGTCACATATGAGACTATTTTTTCAGTGTGTGTGACTGAAAATTTCTACTGGTCGTATCTGTGCGAGTGTGTATGAAGACCTTATTTTGAAAATCCAAAAGGAGGAAACTTCCTCGTCCTCTTTGGAATCAGGGTCTGACATGGACACTACATGCGCTGCCATGTCCCCAAACACACGCTGCTGCACCAACACTGGGAGAGACACGGTCCGTGCTGCGTTCATGGACACTGGGACAAACACACACAGCTGCTGCTGCAGACACGCAGAGCAACAGAGCGCATGGGGGGCGCGTTTATCGGACCTGGGGCGGGGAAGAACGCGCTGAGCGGAGTGAAGAGAGCGTACACGCGCAGCCCATACACGATTCCACACCAAAAAAGAGAACCTAATCATACTCATCATGGAGGGACCAGAACTGATGGACTATGATGCCAGGCCAGATGTTCAGCTGTGGTTCTCCCAGGGCAGGGGTCTGCAACATGTGGCTCTGGGGCCTCATGTGGCTCTTTGACTCTATGCAATGACTATTTATACCTTTAAAAAAACTATTGAAAAAAAATAGCTATTTTCTTACAGAGGCTATTAATGATTAATGACAAATAAAATCAAGATATAACAATTAGTTAACCTAAAATAAATCATGTTGTACAATGACTCAGCACATTCCTACTTCACATCCTGCAACATCTACAGACCATCAACTTTCCTACACCTGTGGCTAACCTTAAGTTTTAAATCCCTGGTAAGAAACTAAACCAACAAAAACACTATTCTGGAAGAAAATACAGATTTAATTGTGTGGGAACAGATTCATTTAACCACCAATGTACAGGTTAAATATGTGTGTTATGTGTGGCAAGAAATGAGTAATTAGCATGTGTTGATCACATGATCATGTGTTATCAAATTCAAGCTACTTTTTGTAGCCTTTCAAATACATTAACTAAAAAAATCTTCTTTATAAACATTGTGTTCATGTAAACTGAGATGTGTAAGAATTTGAAGATGAAAGATACTGTTTTATTTCTTGATGTTAATTTATTTTATTTTAAACTGTTTTTAAGTTTCCATTTACATGATCAATATAAATCAAACATTATTCTATATAATTATAACTGTATATAATGTAATACACTGTATTGTCTTCATAGAGAAGGTATTTATGGCTCCAGGAGGACTTTAATCCAGGTGAGATGAGGTTAAATGGTTCCTTGTAGAGTAAAGGTTACAGACCCCTGACCAGGGGAAGAGGGTTAGGAGACCCCACTATCAGAGCTGGACCCTCTGAATTTAATTCATGGGGTGAAACAATGCAGATGATAAGTTGGTTATGCTACTGTTAACTAGGGATTGACCGATTTTTAGGGCCGATACTGATTTTTCCCCCATCAGCCTTACCCGATGACTGATACAGACTGCTGATTTTCTTGAGCCGATACTACTTTTGCTCCCTCAATTTACATCATAAAAATTACACAATGATGATAACAAATGGTACAAGTCTCAATTAAATAAAAAGGAACATTCATTGAAATTAACAAAGGTGAGGTAGAACGACAACAAGTAAAAAATATTTAACAAATAATAAAAACAGGTGATGTAGAAGAAGAACAAATAAAAAATAGAGTGAGTTATCTCATGAAATATTATGAAAGAACTGTTTGTCCTTGTCCTGAAAATAGCTTTGACAAAAGTTGGCCTGACTGAAGATGCATTTTATTAACAGGATTATTGAGTATAAAGATATAATTATAGTATTAAACACAAAAAGAAACCATGAATAATAGTCCATTCCAACACAACCCCACAACATAAATTAACAGAGGAAAATAACGTGATGTCAGATGTGCATTAAGCAACAAACTGTCTAAGTTTCTGTTCTAAATTACATCAACATTAACATTAGGAATAAATATTCAAACAAGTCATAAACTGCTTCTCAAAGTTAAAAACTACTCAGCGCAGCACTGAGAGAGAAGCAGAGAAAGAGGGAAAGAACACAACACGTGGACCCACGGAACAACAGTTAAAAGATGCTTTGAAAGTTTAAAACTTGCTGTTGGGATTGAATAACTTGTGTTGAAAAATATGAAAAAACAATTGTCATAAAATACAATAAAAGCTCAAATGTTATATAAAATATACCTGCACATTTTTTTTCAGTCTATCTCCATTTATTAGAAGTGATTTTGCATTATATTAATGATTTAAACTTTTTTTTTTTAACCCACGCTTTTCACAGAGACAGTATTTCATTGACGGTCCCTAAATTCTAACAACATGTAGGGCTCTATGAAATCAGTTTTATTTTTTTCCAAATTCCGTTTTTTTCACTTAAATTTTTTAAATTCCGTTTTTTAGAATTATTTATCATTTTTTAAGGAAAATATTAGTTTTTAACTCCTGTGAGGAAACAAAATAAATAATAATAAATAAAAAAAACTCATAATTAAACAAAAATGTAAGTCAAAAATAAAGTACATACAATTAAAAAGTAGATATAAGTTGTAGTGTCAGTGTCAGTTCTGATCAACTTAGTTTAAATTAACCTAATTTAAATGATCCTATCTTCTGTGTAATGTGGAATTTGATGTTGACAAGATGTTGCACTTTGTTACTTTTGTCCCTCATAGTCAGGACTAAGTAACACCATGCAATACACTGAAGTTAAAAAACTAAAGAAAACAAAACATCTTTTTTAGGAAAACAACAATGTTCTGGCTAATAAGCCATGCACTCTCTAAATAGAAAAAAAAACATTATATTTAATATATATATATATAAATTAAGTATGAACTTTGTTTTCATTAGTTCATTTTTTATTAATTTATTATATCAACATGAATTTTACTGTAGCTCTGATGAGATGATGTTAGAATGTAACATTCTAATTATGTTGCTCCAATGGACTTTTATTTTGTAAACTGGAAGTTCCCACTGAAACAGGTGTACTTGAGGTAGCTAGCTGACTGTGAATGTGTAACTACGAGACACGGACAAAAAGCTGGAATAAAATAACTAAATTACAGTACAGACTGAGTTATTCTTAGTTAACCAGACATAACAGTTCGAACACTGAGCAGGTGAAGATGATTAAAGCTGATCATGTTTTCACGGAGCGCCGCTGCACTACACGAAGCACGTGCAGAGCTTCACAGGCACAGCAAAGTTAAACGAGCACTAGAGGTTCTGTAGTTAGTAGTCAGTGATGATTTACGTTGTTTTAGAGGTTGTTTGTGGTGGTTTAAGATGAGTTTAATGCAGCCAGGACAGGAGGAGAGAGGGTGGTGCACCTAAGTTCATAGCAGAGCCTTCAGCATGTTCCTCACTGAACCATGACAGAGTGGGCGGGACGCATTTAAGTGAAGCTACCGCTGGTATGGAGAGTGGATAGTGCCACTGCTAACCTACCACAGGAGACAGTCGTGTTAAATCAACGTCTGAATTGGATGACGTTACTACGCTGTCGCCATGGCTGACGTGTTTGTAAGGAACCTATTTACACTAAGTTATTGTTTTATTTATTTATCGTTTTGTCGTGTGTTGTCATGTTTTTATTTACATTTCCATTTAGTGATGAGCCTTAGGATTTATTATTTTTTAATGAAAAGATGTACGTTGGTTAAAAAGATATAAAAACAGTGGAGCTACGCTGTGTAAAAACAATAATAATCCTGATATAAAATGTCTCACTGGTACAGACTAAGTCTGCAACTAACCACTATTTTAATAGTCGACTAGTTATTGATTATTGAAATGATTAATCGACTAATCAGATGACAAATCATACATTTATTTGTTCTATAACGCCACAATCTTTTAAATTTAGCTTGGGATAAATTACGACAAATAAAAACAATAAATAAAACAATTCCCAACTTAGTGTAAACAGGTTCCTCACAAACACACACCAAAAAAACTGAATATGTCATATGCTTCAGTAATAACATTTACACATTAAAAAGTTTGTGCATATGATTCATTCCATTCATTTTATTGTATATTATTTTTTTGTTATTAATAATGAAATTATTTTCTAAAAAATACATAAAAAGCAAAAATAACTACATTAGTGTTTTTACTGTTTAATATAAACCACTGCTGCTGAATCTAGTTTAGTTTATATCTAATGAATTACATAAAGTTATGGTTGATAATTATTTCTGATTACTATTAATAAACCAGATCAAGCTGATGATTTAATCATTCAGGATATTTAGGTTTAATAATCACGGGACGAGAACAGACTGAACAAGCTGGTGAGGAGGGCCAGCTCCGTCCTGGGCTGCCCCCTGGACTCTGTGGAGGAGGTGAGGGACAGGAGGGTATTAGCCAAGCTCACCTCCATCATGGACAACACCTCCCACCCACTGCACGGGACTGTGGAGGAGCTGAGCAGCTCTTTCAGTGGCAGACTGAGACACCCTCAGTGCAAGAAGGATCGCTACCACAAGGCCTTCATCTCCACTGCTGTTACACTGTACAACAAGACCCTAAAGTAACATGTGCAATAATAACCCCCCTTTGCAAAACTACGTGCAATTATCTCTGTATCAGCGTCACTTCCTGACAACCTGCACTAGAACTGTAAACTTTTATTCAATTTGTATTTATTCTTATAACTCCATCCCCTTAAGATGTTTGCTTTTACTTAATGTACATAAGATACCTCTTTTTACTATTTAACTGTCTGCACATTTCTTGTCTATTCTGCACACCCTGAGTGATCTTTCTGAATGCCAAATGTAACAAGTGAATTTCTCCATTGTGAGATCAATAAAGGATTATCTTATCTTATCTCTTATCTTAATAGTTACATTACAGTCTAATAGGACCTGCTTTATCTGTGAACACGTGAAATATAATTAAATATATTACGTTTCACAAGCTGGCAACGACGTCGTAACGTCATCCAGTTCAGACGTTGATTTCACGCGACAGACTCCTGCGGTAGGTTAGCAGTGGCACTATCCACTCACCATAGGTTAGGGTTAGCAGTGGCACTATCCACTCACCATAGGTTAGGGTTAGCAGTGGCACTATCCACTCACCATAGGTTAGGGTTAGCAGTGGCACTATCCACTCACCATAGGTTAGGGTCAGCAGTGGCACTATCCACTCACCATAGGTTAGGGTCAGCAGTGGCACTATCCACTCACCATAGGTTAGGGTCAGCAGTGGCACTATCCACTCACCATAGGTTAGGGTCAGCAGTGGCACTATCCACTCACCATAGGTTAGGGTCAGCAGTGGCACTATCCACTCACCATAGGTTAGGGTCAGCAGTGGCACTATCCACTCACCATAGGTTAGGGTCAGCAGTGGCACTATCCACTCACCATAGGTTAGGGTCAGCAGTGGCACTATCCACTCACCATAGGTTAGGGTCAGCAGTGGCACTATCCACTCACCATAGGTTGGGTTAGCAGTGGCACTATTCACTCACCATAGGTTAGGGTTAGCAGTGGCACTATTCACTCACCATAGGTTAGGGTTAGCAGTGGCACTATCGACTCACCATAGGTTAGGGTTAGCAGTGGCACTATCCACTCACCATAGGTTAGGGTTAGCAGTGGCACTATCCACTCACCATAGGTTAGGGTTAGCAGTGGCACTATCCACTCACCATACCGCTCGCTATTGGTGTTGGGAGGAGAATAGCCAACGTGAAACCAACTTCACCGCGGTGGACACAGTTATAAGGACTGATTGGAATTTATCTCATCAATATCTCACCATCTAAAGAAGACACGAGCACAATCTCCACCTCTGTGTAAACTACACAGCTGGTTTTATCATTACAGTCTATCAAACCACGCTAACGGAATTCAGTCACCAGTTATACACAGTCACTACTCAAACTATAACACCGGCTAGCTAGCGGGCTAAAAGCTAACCACGTGGCATCGCTGTTTCTAGCCCATATTTAACAGTGAATAATAAGATGATCTGCTCCAGCTGTGTATGATAGTGTTGTGAGATGTGTCTAAGGTAGGGCAGCTCAGTGCGTAAATGTGTGTGGCGCGGGAGAGTGACGTAGGTGGGCGCGCGCAGGTGTGTGGAAGAGAGAGAGACGCGGAGACGAGGGAAAGTCCTACACGGCGACTGGGAGATAGCTAGGCGAGTTAAAGTGTGTCAGAGAGGAATAAAGTGCAGCCTTGAAACAACGACACGGCCTGGTTCTTTTACGCGGGCGGTATCAACTCTGCCGAGCGGGTGTTAGCCCCGGAGGAGTAGCAGCCTCCGGCCCTGGAGAACGCGGATCTCCCCTGTGCCTTTCGACCACGGTTGGGAGGCTTAACAGGAAAGGTTTAACAATAAACTACAGGAACATTAGCAATGACTGTATCTTCATCATCACTAAGTCCATAAACATGATGAACACAGACACGATGCTAACGTTAGCATCCTGTCTGTGTTCATGAAACCTCCACATCAGCCTAAATGCACTTTAAAACCATCAGAGGCTTTCAGTAAAACCATTAAAATAGTGTTTTTACTCTAAAACCATCAGTTAAACCATTAAAGTAGTGTTTTTACCTTCAGTCCTGACGGAAGGTGAACTTTAATCAGCTTCGGTGCTCAAGAAGTGATGTCTCCGTGTTCACAGATAGTAAAAGATGGAGGAGGAGGAAACACGATCGGTTCAACGCATGCGCGGAGACTACGTCACTTCCTACACTTGTTAAAAAAAAAAACTAATAATATTCTGCCGTGATATTTTAAATGGAAACGATCGTAAGACATTTAAAAAATATTGTTATAATATATGTAAATGTTTAACTGTTTTGCGGTGTGTTTAATTGTTAATTACAAAAAACATAGAAAAACCCTGATTTAGACGTTCACACTCGTAACATGCTTGTCAAGATGGATTCATCCATATACCAGCAGCAAATAACACGTTAATAAAATACTTATAGATACTAAAATAATATGATTATACTAATAAAAATAATAATAATAATAAAAATAATAATAATAATAAAAATAATAATAATAATAATAATATATTTATATGAGTTATTTATATTTTGTTTAAAAATTTAACACACTCCTTCAACTGGCAATGTTTGTTATTTCAATGATCAGATTTACTATTAATTTTTTTTTTAAAGGAACAACACACATTCATAAACATTTCAGTAATAATGTGATTGATAATTAATTACAATTATGGTGCAATTATAATGGTAATTTAAAAAATCTGTTGCTGTTGTAATTCTAATCAAATTGTAATTGGGTTCAGATAATTGACATTGTAATTGTAATTGGCATGAAAATTCTATAAAAATTGTCAATTACAATTGAATGCAAAACTGGGGAACCATGTTATAGTTCTATGTACAGTTCTACACTATCTGTAATAAACAATTTTTAAAATATATTTTATATCACAAAAACTGCTGGTCTCTGTAATCGTAAATGAATTGTAATTGAAAAATGTAATTGACCCCAACCCTGGATCAGGGGTTCTCAACTGGTCTCACCCTGGGACCCACATTTTACCACCGTCAATAAATCATGACCCACTTTTTTTTTTTTTAGAATTCAACCAAACAAATTTAGTTTTTCAAAAATAGCTGCTGAAAACACACACATATAATATTTTTAAAATCTAAATCTATATCATGTACAACATGCATTTTGCAGAATGCCTGTCAAAAAAGTTTCTTTCAAATTAAGAGACAAGTCCAAATGAGAGACATTAGGTATTTATTTATTTATTTATTTATTTTTGACTAGCTGTCTGCGACCCAACCAGTACATGTTCAAGACCCACTTTGAGCTCCAGACCCACCAGTTGAGAATAGCGGATGTAGATTATCCAGTGTTTACCAGTTATATAAATAAAGACATTTTTCAAGCCTTTTTCTTTATCTGCAAACCTTTTCAAAATAAAATAGTAACATGCTGACTTTGTGATAAATAGTAAATAACACCGTTTAAATAAATCCAGTGATGTTTGGTTGAACCTGAGGAATTATTTACATTTTATTTTTATTGACAGATATTTTAACTTATTTTGAAAAACAACAGGTTTTGCCGCTGCTTTATATACTTGGGTTTCTTCTTCTCCGCTTTTCTCCAAGTTTGAAGCAACCATTCCTTTACACAGGTGGTCGTGATGACGTAGCTCAGCCTTCTTCATCATCATCATCATCATCATCACTGTCCGTCTCACTCATACTCAGCTTCATTTCCCTCCGTAACATTTCTTCTTCTTCTTCTAGTTTAACGGTAGTCATCATCCAGCTCTGTCCGTCCTCCATTTCACTGCTTTGTTCCTGACTCTAGCTGGTTGCCAGATATAACCGACGATTCCCCGCATGAAATATGTTGAATATCCACAGAAACGTTCCAAAAACCATCCGTTCATCATCCAAATAAAACATAAATATCACCTTTAACCAACGTTAAACTGTTTGATCACTAAGTTAGTTATTTTATAATCTCACAATCAGCGGGAAAATACTCAACCTGGCAACCACTCAACTTTTGTGCTGACGTCACAACCAACTTTTTATAAACTTTATGACAAACCAGTCAGAATAAATGTGTTTAATGGTGATTTAAGAGTGAATAAAGTAGTTACAGTCTGAAGGATTTGGTCTGTGGATGATTTCATGGATTTCAGAGATAATTTGTTGATTATAAATTAATTTATGATTAAATTATGATGGTTTGTTCTCTGAAACAATAGAAAAAGATCTAATGAATAAATATTTAATGAGCAGTGAAAGTAAAGTCACTGTAGATCACATTAAATCAACAGTTGCTTTTACTTTATTTGAAAAAAAATGTTTATTAAAAAAGAGAAATAAATTATTTAAGCAGACATTGAACCATAATGTTTTTCTTCTTCCTTTGAAAAGAAATTATATTTTAAAAGGTATTAACTTTGATTTTAGTGGAAAATATTCGGAAAATGAATTCGGAAAATGGTTTTAAAAAATGAATTCGGAAAACGGATTAATAAAAAAAAATTAAATAAGTATTCAGGTCAAATATCTGATCAAACGCTTCACATGAGTTCACTTTGACTTTATTTAATACAAAAATACAAAGACGTTTTACTTTAGGAACGTCTGGGATCTTTCTCGCCGTCTGAAACAGAAACAGTTGCTACTTTAGACATCAGCACATTTAAACCATGACGTGGATTGTTTAGAGTCGTGTCACCTTTAACTGAGTGAAGATATGTGCTGCTTTGTTCAAGTCCCACTTGTTGTCCTGCAAACACCTGCAACACACAGACAGTGTTTACCAGTGAGCTGTGACATTCATCCTAGTCTGGTAGACGTCATTAGGAGAGGACACCTACTTCAGGGACCATTCCAGGTTCATGTCTGACTTCAGGGAGAAGGTGCTGAGCATCTCCTGCTGTGGGGCAGTGAGGGTGGGCACTGGGCTGGAGGAAGGGGGCGGGGCACAAAAGCTCTGCTGATCTGCTCCGTTGTAGCCATTCTGATGAAGAGCTGGTCGTTGATGATGCACAAACTGTTCAAGTATGAACGAGGACCACAGGGTTCAAAGGTTAGAGACTTTCTATGGTGTTAATATTACAGTAATATAGGTCACACCAAGGCTGTGTCCCTATAGTCCCTCCTATCTCCTTTCCTATCCACTGTCCTTTAACACCTGGAAGTGTTTAAGTGGTGGTTGTGATAAAAGAGCGTTTTCTGAGGAAAGGAGGCGTGGCCGTAGGATCATTACATCACCTAGTGGAAGTGCATCTGATCATCAAAACAAACGTGATCACCTTTTCCTAACTCCTCTCCTAACACCTTTCCTTAACTCCATGACGTGTAGGCGTTTACGTCCACGGTGAAAGAGATGATGTCATGCTGGCTTTTTGGCAGCTCGTTGAGGAACGTCACCACATTCAGTCGTGTGTGCTTCAGCAGATGGAAACGCATCACTAGGGCAGGTGAAAACAAGACAAACATCAGGTGGGCTCCATCATTACTAGGGTTGGGTATCGGTTACTACTCGCTACTTTTTCAACGCTTCTGGTGCAAAATCATTACTTTAAACTAACTTCAAAATCTCAAAATGCCCTTTTATTTCCAGAGTCAAATTTAACACATTTAACTCAAAATAACAAACAAATAAACTATTATTAGATAAACTTCACATCAGCGTTTCCCACACATTCATTTATTTGTGGCGGATAGTGTCACGCACCTTCTTTCAGGCCGTGTTTTGTGCATGTGCTACGGTTAGAAATGAGGCCATTGATCAATGATCTGAGCAGCGACAACAACGTCATGTGTATCAAGTAATGTGTGACACCGACATCTTTGTTCTTATTGGGCCCGCTTACTAGCGTTTCCATGGGAACTGGTCCCATTGTCGTTCCAGGTTTCGGCACCCAACCCTAATCATTACATCAGAGTCAAAGCAGCTTCTCTGTGTGATCACATGGTCAACATTTAGCAGGAGAAATGAGACGTTCATTACAGAAAAGAAAAGGCTTGAATCTAAAAATATAGTGGCTTCTATATTCTTGTACTTTGACAAGTGACGTTTTGAACACAACAGACAATTCAGCATCACACTGACTAACCTTACAAGGTGGGATAGTGGTGGGTGTGTCCACATCAAAGCCAATGGGTGGGGGGAGGTCATTTCCATCCTGATGAGGGACAATACACAGTTTAGTACAAGTTGGAAAACATCAGTTCATTTGGTGAATATCTGGTGTTATATGAAACATAACATTCTCCTTAAAAACCACTGGAACAAAACACAAACTAAACTCAAGGTACCAGAACAAATCTAATCTGTGACCTCTGAACTAATCTGGTTGGTCCATGTGGATAAAAACAAAGTCAATGAACAGTCATATTATAGTGACTGGTACATCGTACTCAGGTCCAAAGCTGTAGAACTCATTACCACAGAACTTAAAACCATATCTGAGTTTAAAATGTTCACTTCTAGGGTTTAGTCTGAAAACAAACCAAAGTAAATAACACTGAGTCTGTGTGAATGTACGTGTGATGGTGTGTGTATGTGTGTGATTGAAAAAGTTTTATACAAATGTTGTATTAATGTATTTTATTATTGTAAATTGTGTAAAAAAGGCCCAACCAGGGACATGAGCTGTGAATTAGCATTAGCTAGAAGCTCTTTATGCGTCACATCAGCTGTAAACCTTTATTGTAACTATGTTGATTACATCGTCTCTGAAAAATAAAGAAATAAATATTTGGGGGGAATAAAACTACTTAATTATTTGATGATTTTACATCTTGTAAACAACTACAATAAACTGTACTTATAGCTGCTAGATGTGATCTTTTTATTTATTTATTTTTTTAATCAGATAAAGACATACTGTAGACCTCAGATTAATATATGTTAGATCACTCTAAATGTAAAAGGTTGAAATTGTTGCTTGAAACTTTATTTCATTCATATCAGGATTTCTGAGTGGCTCCATTTATGTTGTGGTTTGTCCCCATGATATCACATCACTACGCGAGGTATTCAATTTCAGCTGAATATATAGAACTTTCTGTGTAAATACACTTCCACCACTGTTTTTACCACAACATTCAGTCTGTGAAAACACCAGAATTGTGTTGGGAAGTTTATTTGACAGAATTAAGTACACCTCTATCCTATTCTATGGGACTCCACATCCCACAATGCAATGTGCAAAACTCGGAACAAACTTTCAAGCTGCAATTACAACTTTTTTTTATTATTTTGTCGTGCAATTGATGTTTGAGTTATAGATCTATGGAGGCCTACACCATGTCTTTGATCTGATAGATAATTATTGTTCACAGCAGCTTTAACACAACTGATAATTGACTAAAAGCCTTTAAACACTAAGGTCCTCTAGTATCAACACTATGGTGGTAGAAATGAAGAGTGAGTGACCATAAACTGCTGATGAATGAATGAGTGAGTAGACCTACCAACTTCAGAAGCTGAGGAACCTTCTGGCACACAGCACTGGTATGTAAACTAAATAGAAAAGCAGAAGAATTAGTGTGAGAATTCAAAGTTGACACAATAAGCTGTAAAACTCAGTAAGACCTGCTGCTCCACTAACACATTCATTTTGTTCACTGCAACACTGTGTAGAACAGCTGGGAGATCACATCTGCATTTAGAAACATCTGTTTCAATATGACCATTTCAGCTTCCTTATTGTTGAGTATACGCTAACATACATGTCTGACCATGTCCCACGTTCACCTGAACGCCCACCCTGGAGTGTACTTACCAGCAGGTAAACTCACCCTCTGCCCCATTTTGGTGATACACACAGATTAGACGTGGCAAAGCAACACATACACAAACACGGTCGACCAGTTTGAGCTGAAAACTGCCAAACAAATGGTTTTTTCTAGAGAGAGAAGTGATACGCTGCTGGGAGAGAGGTGGTTACCACCAGTCTGGTCTTAACTCCTCCCACTCTGGTCAATATGCAGGACAACCAACGAGTCACCGTCACTCAAGAATAAAACAGAGTCTGGGTGAAAACAATATCAAGTACATTTTACAGACACATTGTTAAAAAAAAAAAAAAAAGCAGGTCAGGATGTGTTGAAGGAGTAAGTCTGATTATCAGCAGAGAAACCTGAAGACACAGTGAAACCAGAAGGACAGGAGGTGTCTCCATGTGCTAAACCCAGCAGTCCCACCACACATCCCAGTTACTGTTTCTGTTAAAGAAGAGCTGAACCATTCATTGCATTTGTGATATTATCACAATATCATAAAACAAGATTTTCTAATCGCAAAGGCTGCATTTTTAATTTTTTCTTGTTCTGTTAAGTTCAGAGTGTTTAAGAAGTACAGTCCACATGTTTACATGTTTCATGAAACGTGAAATTAATTAGATATGTTGAAGAGGTAAAGACAGAGATTTGTTTCCTCTCAACTTTTAACATTTTTTTTTTTTTTTTTAAACATGGTGGGCTTCACTATCCCCAGACTTAGCACGTTTTCTGGGGCAAACCCTGGGTCAGGACCCAAAAGTGGGTCGTGGACAGCTGGTCAAAATAAATAAATACTTAAGTTAATGTCTCTCATGTTGGACTTGTCTTTTATTTTGAAAGAAACTTTTCTTTTGATAGGCATGCTGTGAAATGCATGTTGCACAGGAAAATATATAGATTTATATTTTTAAAAATATTATACGTGTGTTGTCGACAGCTATTTTTTAAAGACTAAATTTGGTTGGTTGAGTTCTAAAAAAAAAGTGGGTCGTGATTTAATGACTGTGGCAAAATGTGGGTCCCAGGGTGAGACCAGTTGAGAACCTGGTTTACAGGATAATAGATGAAATGACTATTAATTACAGCATTGGTCATTTACAAACTTTGAATAAAATACAAATGAATAAATGTTATTTTTGTTAAGTACTTAGAAGCTGTTTTTCTCAGGGTACTACAGTTATTATTTAAAAAAAAGTTATTACTAATTATTGACATTAATACTGGATATTTATGAAAACATAAATCAGATAAAGTATCTTCTTAACTATATTTGCTGTAGTAAATAGAGAGCCCTAATAAAGACTGTCCACAGGGTTATTGGTGTTATTGTTGACGCTTCCTTTGGGGGTGTGACTTTGTAGACGGTCCCTGCCCACTCCTTAGCTCATTAACATAAAGTGTGTTTTTCTGTAGTTTGTTCTCTGTGTTCCACTGAGTACACACAGGTTGTTCCACCTTTACATCGTCACATATTGATAGAGAAATGTGAGTGTGAATGAAGTGGGTCACCAGTTAAACTAGTCTCCAGTGTGTGTGTAACAGCGGATGAATGTGGTGAGTGAGTGAGTGAATGAATGGAAACACACGGAGTGTTCTAACCTCTTCCTTCACAGAGCACACATCTGAAAACTCCTCCGTTTCTTCTTCTCCGCTTTTCTCCATCTTTGGAGCAAACATTCCGTCCCACACATGGTCGGGATGACGAAGCTCCTCCAGCACAGCTTTCCTCCTGCAGCCTTCATCATCATCATCATCATCATCATCATCATCATCACTGTCCGTCTTACTCATACTCAGCTTCACTTCCCTCAATAATATTTGTTCCTTTTCCTCTTCTTCTTCTAGTTTAACGGTAGTCATCATCCAGCTCTGTCCGTCCTCCATTTCACTGCTTTGTTCCTGACTCTAGCTGGTTGCCAGATACAACCGACGATTCCCCGCATGAAATATGATGAATATCCACAGAAATGCCCCAAAAACCATGCGTTCATCATCCAAATAAAACATAAATATCACCTTTAACCAACGTTAAACTGTTTAATCACTAAGTTAGTTATTTTATAATCTCACAATCACCGGGAAAATACTCAACCTGGCAACCACTCAACTGTTGCGGTGACGTCACAACCAACTTTTTTTATATTGACAAACCAGTCAGAATAAATGTGTTTAATGGTGATTTAAGAGTGAATAAAGTAGTTACAGCCTGAAGGATTTGGTCTGTGGATGATTTAATGGATTTCAGAAGAAATTTGTTGAGTAAATTATAATTTATGATTAAATTATTATTGGTTTGTTCTCTGAAACAATAGAAAAAGATCTAATGAATAAATATTGTACAAGCAGTGAGAGTAAAGTCACTGTACAGCACATTAAATCTACTGTTCCTTTTACCTTATTTAGAAATATATATATATATATATATATATATATATATATATATATATATATATATATATATATATATATATATATATATATATATGAATTTAAACTTTTTAAAAAAAGTATATATATTTTTTTTTTTTTAAAAAAAGGGAAAACAAATCATTTTTTACAAGTTATCAACTCAGAATTTAGTAAAAATATAATATATTATTCTAATGATGTAATATATGTGTTTGCTGAAGGCTAAAGAAAGTCATTTTTAATTGTTAAATAATATCTACACATGTAATGATTTCTTTTTTTTTACCATGTCTGCACATGCTGTTGAAGGTTAACACTACAAGAAGTGCAATCTTTTAACAGCAATGCATATTTTATTATTGCAATTAAATAAATGAATTTATTTCATTGCATAATTGTGACCATCACCAGCCCTCCCTAGGGAAGGGTAAATACTTTATTAAAGGGAGGATGTAAAAAAGAGAGAGCAGTGTTACACCAGGGTGAGGGGGGTGGGGTTAACAGGGAGGAGGGATACAAGATAGAAAAACGAATGGGTGGGGAGTATTCAATAAGTTTCAAGTGATGCGATGTGAAATTGTGGTTGTGTATATTGTGCTTATTGTTGTGTTATCAAGCCAGTCTGGTGACCAGTGTGCGGCTTAGGAATAATGGTGGTGGCTGTGAACAGAGGAAGAAGTGAGTGGAAGTTACATAAAACAGGTATTTGGGAACAACGTGTCTATGGTTGAGCCCAGTATGAGTGTTATCCCACAGCCCAAGGCCAGTGCATCCATGACAAATGTGATTCCAAGAGCCGCTACTGCAAAACCCATGGGCCGCCCCCGGGCCCGAAGAAGCAGCCGGGCCAGCAGAAAGAGCGGGAAATCTAGGGGCCCCCGGCGACCACCCCACGGCCAAGCAGCCCCCCGAACGCCCCCAAGATCCCAAGCCGAGAGGCAGCCATTGCCCCCCCATACACACCCGAGAAGGCCCCAAGGAGCCAAGGACCCAGCGCACCACGCCACCGATCCCAACCCCCAACCCCCAGGCCCCCCAGCCCCCCACCCCCCACCACCACCCACTGGGGACCGCTGGGAGTCCCCCCGCCGGTCCCCAGGCACCCCAACCTAGCCCCCCCGGGCGCCCCAGATGCTGATGCCGCCCACGCCACGAGCTTCAGCTCTCCAGAGGCCAAGCCAGACCGCCCCGCCGGGATGTGGCCCCCTATTATGGCCCCGACACCCTGCCTCTGTAATGACATGTAATGATTTCTTACATCAAATGTTTATTAGATCAGATTAGATCCTTTATTCGTCCCACAAGAGGAAATTTACTTTTCATTTTCATCCCCGTCCAAGAAACATGAAAACACAATCACATATAACATGGACAGTTGAGCTTTGTTTTGTTTTTGTTTACATGTAAGCACACAAATATGTTACACATTTCATTACAGAATTATATTCTGGGTCTGGATTCTGGTTTTCAGATTAAGTTTGTTTTAAAATTTAAGGAAAAAAGTAAAGTTTTTTTTTTTATTTTTGTAAAACTAAATTTTTCATTCACAAAAGTAGATATTTAAAGCTGTTTTCACATTCTCTAAATGAGTTAAAAATATTTAAAAACAATTTAACATGTGTCTGCTACATCAGAATAAACACAATCTGTTTTCTGCAAAATAGATTAATTCACAATAATATCAGACTTGTATTAGATTTAATAGATTATGTACATTTAATAGAAGATAATGGAGATAATTTATTTTACTTTTATCACTGCATTATTTTGGATTTGGTAAAAAAAAATGTATTAATAATGAATTATTGCAATGCTATAATATGGAATTACAAATGCAGTTTTATGTCTATCTGGTGTTAATAAATGAATAAATATAAATATAAACAGAGGTTTACGCCAGGGAAACCCGGTCAGTCCTCTGTTGTTTATCATAGCACTAGAATTATTAGCTTTATATATTAAATATGATGATGATATTAACACATTAAATGTTGTGGGTAAATATTTAATAATCTCATAAATAGCAGATGACACAACATTATATATTTATTTTTATTTGTGTCCAAATTCCAAATGTCCTAAAAGCAGAGTCCACTTTCTCAGAGGCTCAGGACTATATTTAAATATTTAGAAAATGTGAAATTTGGATTAATCATAATAACGCACACACTTTAATTCTTAATATTTCAGTCAAAAATGAGATAAAATATTTGGTATAATATTGCTAATAAAAACTGAAGGTATTTCCAGATGAATCTACCAGTATATTCTCTGTCTGTTACAGAAATATGTATTTAAAAAATAAAGTAATTATTAATAATTTAATGTGTAATAATAAAACACATGTTATAATAAAAAGTGATACTATAAAGTCAGTAGAAGAGGACGTTATGAATGTCATTGACTGTGAGACAATAAACGGTGAAATCACATGAAGGTGTTTACAAACTTTAGTTAAACATGAAAATGATTTATGCTTTACATTATACCAGCTTATCTTTGTCAAAGGGTTGGACCAATCACTTTCTTCTAACATGTGATTTTCATCCTTTAAGTGATCACATGATCATATGCAGGTGTTATTATATTATAAAATGCTTTAGAAGCACCACTTCAGTCCACATAAAGCTACAATCTGGAATAACAGCTGTATTTTATACAAGAGGAAAACTTTATTCTTTAAAGATTGGATTGAAAAGGGACAATAATACATTTAATGGATGACAATGGTAATATTTACAATCATTGTGATTTTAAAGATAAATGTTCTCAGAAACAACATTCATTAGTAGTCAGGGCTATTCCTATTGCCTTGATTCATTTCATTAAAGGAATATTACAGTATTCATCAGTATCCACAAAGATTAATAAACTGTTCATTGGAAGTTATTGTTTTTAGACACTGTTATTTATTAAACAATGTTTTCATCTTCAAGTAAAGAGACAAATAATATCTTCAAACTATTAGAAAACAGATATTATAAAAATTAGGACAAATATTTATCATTTCCTTTATTTCCTAAAATGAAATAGATTAATTTTAAAACAATGAATGATGTTTATCCATGTAAATATATTTTTAATGATTAGGTTTAATATGGATGATTACAGCTGCATGTTTAGTCAAACTAATAATGAAAGTCAACAACACGTCTTTTTTTCCTGTTCTGTGGTGAAGAGGTTTTAGGAAAGAGTTGATGATTGGCTGCTCACACACACTGTGATACCTGGCTTTGATTAGCATTTGGTTACATTTGCTTTTATTTTGAAGGACAAGGATGTGGAATTTGTATGTAGCAATTTGATGATATTTGGAAAACATTTTATACAAAAAATTTAGATTTTATTAAAAAAAAAATCCCAATTTTTTATTGCTTTTAAAATTGATCTTAAAAATGTATTGATTTTATTTTGAAAGATCTACACCGGTGTGGTGTTTGTATATGAATATTAAAATACTTGTTTCTTAATAAAGCATTAAAAATAGTGTGTTTAATCCTTTAACAGGACTGATCCTTTCAGATCCTTTTTAACACATGCACGTAGACTACGTCACTTCCTTCACTCGGATTGTTTACGACAGAGCTGCTGGGAAGTGATATTTAAATGTAAACTGACTATACAATGTTAATTAAATATTTTAATAGTACACATGTAAATATGTGACTGTTTTGTAATGTTTTCAATTTTTTATAATAAAAAATGATAAAAACACATTACACAACATTGACAATCAAAAACCAAACATAAATAAATCAGAATTCACTCAAACATACATTTATAATTATTTTTCAAATAACAGTTTCAACATTTTAAATAGTACACAAACTGTCCAGAGCCGTTTAGAGAGAGAATAGTGACAACTCCGTTCACTACAATGGATCGTTTTTTTTTTACAGCAATGGCGGCTCATGGAGCCTCAATAGTTCCAGGAAGTGATCAGTTTACTATTGTAGCCAATGGAGCTAGAGCTTTGAATGGTAAGACGTTTAAATAATAATATTGGATATTATTATTATTATTATTATTATTATTATTATTATTATTATTATTATTATTATTATTATTATTATTATTATCAGTGTAATGTGTGCATTAAAGCATGTTAGTGGATTATCCCCCACTAAACTAATTGACTAAGGCATCATTAGCAGATAACAGATGAGGATGTGCTTACGTTACTGGATAAACATAGCAACACAGCGTTAACCATAAAGTTCAATTTTATTAATGTAATTTCATCCAACAATGTGGAATTATAGAATATGTTTTTAAACGTGATTAATTTTGCTGGAATAAATGAAAAAAAAAAAAAAAAGAATTAATTATAGAGTGTTTAGATTAGCACCAACCACAATGTGTGTAACATAAACAATAATGCAAAAATCATTAACATAATTGAGAATGTTGACTACAAAAAAATTAAACGACGCATTGTTTAATGTTGTAAATTCATGATAAAATCAGCTGCTTTCTGCTTCTGCTTAAAAAATTTAAATAAATGAAATAAATAATAATAATAATAATAATAATAATAATAATAATAATAATAATAATAATAATAATAATAATAATATATTTTTAACAAAGGAAAACGATACTGTTGATTTAATGTGATCTACAGTGACTTTACTTTCACTGCTCATACATTATTTTTCTCCAATATCTATTGTTTCTGAGAACAAACCAATCATAAATTAATTAACTCGACAAATTTCCAAATTTGGAATCTATCAAATCATCCAAAAACTAAATCCTTCATGCTGTAACTACTTTATTCACTCTTAAATCACCATTAAACACATTTATTTTGACTTGTTTGTCAATTAAGTTTATAAAAAGTCGGTTGTGACGTCAGCACAAACGAGGAGTGGTTGCCAGGTTCAGTATTTTCCCGCTGATTGTGAGATTATAAAATAACTAACTTAGTGATTAAACAGTTTAACGTTGGTTAAAGGTGATATTTATGTTTTATTTGGATGATGAACTCATGGTTTTTGGGGCATTTCTGTGGATATTCAACATATTTCATGCGGGGAATCGTCGGTTATATCTGGCAACCAGCTAGAGTCAGGAACAAAGCAGTGAAATGGCGGACGGGCAGAGCTGGATGATGACTACCGTTAAACTAGAAGAAGAAGAGGAAAAGGAACAAATATTATGGAGGGAAGTGAAACTGAGTATGAGTGAGACGGACAGTGATGATGATGATGATGATGATGAAGGCTGCAGGAGGAAAGCTGTGCTGGAGGAGCTTCGTCATCCCGACCATGTGTGGGACGGAATGTTTGCTCCAAAGATGGAGAAAAGCGGAGAAGAAGAAACGGAGGAGTTTTCAGATGTGTGCTCTGTGAAGGAAGAGGTTAGAACACTCCGTGTGTTTCCATTCATTCACTCACTCACTCACCACATTCATCCGCTGTTACACACACACTGGAGACTAGTTTAACTGGTGACCCACTTCATTCACACTCACATTTCTCTATCAATATGTGACGATGTAAAGGTGGAACAACCTGTGTGTACTCAGTGGAACACAGAGAACAAACTACAGAAAAACACACTTTATGTTAATGAGCTAAGGAGTGGGCAGGGACCGTCTACAAAGTCACACCCCCAAAGGAAGCGTCAACAATAACACCAATAACCCTGTGGACAGTCTTTATTAGGGCTCTCTATTTACTACAGCAAATATAGTTAAGAAGATACTTTATCTGCTTTATGTTTTCATTAATATCCAGTATTAACTTCATTCATTAGCAATAACTTTAAAAAAAATAACTGTAGTACCATGAGAACAACAACATCTAAGTACTACTGAGGTTTATTCCATAAAGCAGGTTATGTTCAAACTCTGAGTATGTTCAGGCTCAAATGAGGGAAACTCTGAGTATCTCATTCCGAAAAGCGAGGTATGTTCTTCTCTGAGTATGTTACCATAGCAACATTGTCCGTGAACTAAACCTGGTCGCTGGCAGGTTTTATCAAAGAAACCCTGGGTTTCTACCTGGCTCCGCCCACCTGAACACCATTTCTGAACACTTTAATGAACCTTAACACTTTTCTCTGAAACACATTAGTAACATCACACACCACAGATGTGTTCACATCATTACTAATGTTTTGTTGCTTTATGTTTTTTTTTTTTTTTTTGTGCAAATGGTAGTTTTCTTTCTAACATTGTGGATGTAGATCATTAAGTTGTTATGGCGAAATTATTAGTTATGCTTAATAATATATTTACTCATATATTTTAATCCTTAAGCCTTGGGTTGTATCTTTCCATTGTGTCAACTTTGCTTACACACACTCACATAGCTTCTTGCTCTGGGTCAGACCGCCTTGTCCAAAGCACATGATATGTTCCCCAAAACAACCTCAAGGCCAGATGCGTAGGCACTCTCTGTGCACGCACTCACATGCTTACACACACTCACATAGCACACATACACACCCCATACACATCCATTCACACACACAAACACATAAACGCACACACCTCCGTCTCCATGACAATCAGCTGTTTGACCCAAGAAGAAGAAAATGTCTTTTCCGTCACTCTCCCCTCACCTCCTCCACTCTGTCCTTATCTCCCGAGGGGGGGAGAGGGAGGGGGGACTGAGCAGGGATATACGTGATGTGTCAGAATTGTGTCTCTCTCGATCATCGGACGTCCGCCCGGACGGTCACTCCACTTTGTTCCATCTTTGTACCTTTTTACTTAGTCTTATAATAAACCTTTTTTATAAAATCATCGATGCTCCGACTGGACTCCATCATTCAACCAGAGCAACAAATCATGTCTCCAAATGAGGTCAACCGTAAATTTAGCCGTAACAAAGTGAAAGACACTGAGAGGTTGATCTGCATTAAAACATCTACTGACGTTTGTAGTAAAGTTCTCTGAATACAAACCTGTGGATAATATAAAGGAGGAGATGATGATTTAAATTAATCCACTTTTAAGGCTCAATTATTGTTTTATATTGTAATACAGTTAAATCTATAGTTCACACATCTTTGAAGGTATGATGCAGTGAGTTGTGACGCTGCTCTTAGAAGCGATGGGTCGTGGGTTCGCGTCCCGCTTCAGTGTTTTTTTATGACATTATTTAGGACGTAGAGATGACTCTGGCGACAATATTACATTAAAAATCAATATAAATGATATGAAGCAGCAGTCACTGTCTTTATATCCAGTGTAACAGGAGGACTCTCTATGTAGACATCCTATGCTGCTGACACGTCTCCTCAGACACACTTTATTCATATTATTGAATCGCAGTACTTTTTTTAACCAGCAGATCCACAAGTGTAGGCGGCGGGCGGAGTCTGCTAATACTTTCTTTCTGGCTGCCTTCTAATCTTAAATATGTTAATAAATGATTCATTACCCCTTTAGCACCGAAAGAATATCTGTAATATTACTTGAATATCTGTAAAAGTCACGTTTTTCTATTAGCTCTGTCTGCTAGCATAGCTTATCTTCTTCACTGCAAGATATCTGCATGCCAACCGACCACTGTGTTACCAGCGCCCTCTGCTGGTCCAAACAAATATGACGTAAATCAGTGCAATCACGGTTTTTTTTTTTTTCGAAATCCAATTGTTAAGGCACAAAATAAATTTTCAGTTGCACTTTTAAAAAGAAAAATAACTATTATGCCGTTCTGCATTGTTTATTATAGAACCAGAATTTAAATTAATAGGATTCATTTCCATTTGTATTATTCCTTTATTTATTTCATTCAAGATTTATTTTTAGTTAAATTGCATTGTTTTGAATAGTTTATCAAGGAATTCTTTTGACAATGAAGAATAAAAGGAAAATAGTATAGTATTTTCTAGTTTTTTTCCCAAAAAAAAATTTGTCTACAGTCCCATTTTGTAAAATAAATCGTGAGAGAATCGTATCGTGAACCCAGTATCGTGAATCGTATCGGGAGTTGAGTGAATCGTTTCATCCCTATCGACTAGTCATTGATTATTGAAACAACCGAATAATTGGATGATAAATCGTACAATTATTTGCTCTATATTGCTACAATCTTTTACATTTGGCTTTGGTCAAAGTACGATAAATAAAAACAATACATTAGTAATAAAACAATTCTCAACTTAAAGTGTAAACAGGTTCCTTACAAACACAAATTAAACTGAATAAATCATCACCAGAATGTGATTCATTAATAACATTTATTCATTATAAAAAGCTACAATATCTGCTGACTCATAGAGCTGATATTTTATGGAACATGTTTGTACATATGGGTCACTCCATTAGTGTTATTGTATATCATTTATTTATTTCTTCATTTATAATAAAATTATTTTTGAAAAAATTAAAATAAAAAAGCACATGAAAAGCAAAAATAACTACAATAGTGTTTTTTTTGCTGCTGAATGTAGTTTATTTTATATCTGATAATGAGTTACATAAAGTTATGGTTGATAAATATCTCACTGATTTACTATAATTAAACTAGTATATTAATCATTAATATACTGACATTATTACTAATGGGATATTCTGGTGTAATAATCACAATATTTACATTATTGTCTAATGCAGGGGTCTGCAACCTGCGGCTCTGGAGCCTCATGTGGCTCTTTGACTCATTTGCAATGGCTCCCTATAGCTTTTAAAAAAAAAAAAAAAAAATTAAAACAATGAATTATTTCTTACAGAGGGTATTAATGTTTAATTACATTAACTTCAAATAGAATTATGATGAAACAATTTGTTAACCTAAAACTAAATCACATTGTTCAATAACTGCCACCTTCCTACGTCACCTGTAATCTCTCAACTTTAATTGCACCTGTGGCTAACCTTAGGTTTTAAATCCCTCAAAGAATATTCTCGGAGAAAATGTAGATTTTATTTGTGTGAGGAAAGATTTTTTTTTAATTTAGCTAATTTATATATGCATGCCTGATGTTGCAAGAAATGATCACTTAGCATGTGTTGACCGACATGGTCATGTGTTGTAGCCCTTCAAATATTAACTCGATAAAATATTGTTTACATAAAATTATTCCATAAAATTTGAACTGTCAAATGTTACACACTATATTATCTTTATTGAGAAAGTGTTTTTTCGGCTCCGTAAAGACCTTTAATCCAGGTGAGATTAGGCAAAATGGTTCCTTTCAAAGTAAAGGTTGCAGACCCCTGGTCTAATGGGACCAGCTTTTTCTGTAAACACGTGAAATCTAATTAAAAACATTGCATTTGAAGGTGGGACAGATGAATAGTGATGATAGTTTTATGCCAAAATGTATTTCACACTAAGTGTGACATGTTTGCTTTTATCTTTCCATAAAAGTGTTAAATCTGACCATTAATAAATCTGTGGCTCTCTGTGGTTTAATGAGAATAAGATGTGTAGTTTTTACTATAGTCTCTTCCTTTTATGAAGTGGTTAGCATTAGCGCTTAGCCCAGTCTTAAGTGTTGGTCACACCGTTGTTACTGGGAGCTCCCGGTAAGAGCGCTGAGCTCCCGGTAACACGGACATATTCTTACCAAGGGTTGTCACGATACTAGAATTTCAAACTCGATATCGATACTCGATACCATTTTCGATACCACTGGGCAAAAAAAGACAAAAATTCAGAAGCATAATTTCCTTTAATAAAGTTGAGAATACAAACTATGAACCGTATACAAAGTATTTTTAAATTAAGTGAAATGTGGTGCAACATTTAACAACACTTGTAAACAACAAAAACTATTACACTTTTTTGAGAAAGTAGAACAAAATTTAGCATCACCTATAAACAATAAAAACTATAAACAAACTTTTTTGAGAAAGTATAACAAAATGTAGCAAATATTCCCTTCTCATTTTTTACTAAAACTGGTTGCTCAGGCCCCCCAGCAGCAGCAGCACGAGCCATGCTGCAGCCGTGCTGACATCAGCTAACTCAGTGTTATGATGAGGGCACTATAAAATCCATTCTATTTTTTCCCAAATTCCGTTTTATTTTTTCCAAGTCCATGTTTTCCACTTTAATTTTTAAAAATTCCATTTTCTTTTTTTAGAATTTTTTTTTTCTGAAAAAAAAAATATAATACAAAATAAATACTAATAAATAAAAAAAACCATCATTAAAAATGTATGTCATAAATGAAGTAAGATATATTTAAAAGGTAGATTTAAATTGTAATGACTGATTATTCTGACTGCTCCTTTTTAATTATTTATGTCATATAAAAATGTATGAGAACAGCATTAATGTCATAGTCATCATATTTCCCCTCAGGGATCAATGGTTTGCTGAATCTGATCAGGTTTATTGTTTAAGTTAATTTAAATGAAGTTTATCAAAACTTAATTTAAATGATCCTGATGACATCATTCCAGACCATAATGATTACACAAACCTTATCAGTGCTCCCCAGAACATTTTCCCATAAAAAAACGTTCCTTGCCTCACGGTGAAAGCGTTTCAAGTTGCTTCTGTTCATTTCCGCGTTTAACCGTTTTCAATGCAGCTGAGGGGAGGGGCTTCACGTGTGTCTGTTTGTGTCTGCATTAGCGAATAAAGTTGTCAATTGAAACAGGCGAGGGGGAAAAAACTAGAGATGAACCATAGATATATTAAGAGATGAAAGCAGTGCTGTTAGTATCGATACTTTTGCGAGAAAGTATGGTATCCGATACTAACTTTTTGTTATCGATCCTTTATTCAGTATCAAGTTTTTTGACAACACTATTTTTAACAGTGGGAAAGTTCTTGATGATATATCTCTGCTAATCACGTCCATAACGTGCATACAGCTCTGAGTACAGACATATAGAAGGTAGATGAACCACTCCTCATGAAAAAACAATGTTCAGCTCCATCCACAGTATGAAGAAAATGATTGAATTAAAAAACTATTTAAAATAAATAAACCAGTGGCGCTGGCGGGGGGTGCAAGAAAAGCCCCCAGGCCTATAGAGCACTGGGGGAAACCCTGACCCACCAGTTGAGAATTGCTGCTCTAAACAACTGACAGTCTGTAGTAGGTCTCCATCTACTACACCAAATATATTAACAAAACATATTTTTCTGTTTTTTTGAAGAATTGTCATTATTGACATCATTATTATTATTTATCATTAACTTATTCAAATATCATTCAACTACATGAAAACAGCAGATCATCAGTATTAAGTCCCTCTCTAACTACTACAGATGAGATGGTAATAAAATACTGTTTATTGGTTTTTAAATAATTTTTATTTGTAAATAATCATGAAAAATAGAATAACTTAAAAATGACTTCTTTAACAGTTACTGTAATAGCCTGAAAACAACCAACAGTCTGTATTATATCTCTCTATCCACTACGGTAAATATAATAATAATAATAATAATAATAATAATAATAATAAAACACTTTCTAATGCTTTTTATTGATTAAATAACCTTAAATACTGTCATTAATCAGCAAGAACCTCTTTTAAAAAAATAATAATCTCGTAGCATAAAAATAACTGACAGTCTTTATTAGGTCACATCTACACACACCTCTACTACACCAAATAGATATATATATATATAGAAAAAACACTAAAATATGATCATAATAATAATTAATCAACTAAAAAAATAACCTTTTTTCATTTAAAAATGATCGTGTTGATGTTTTGAACCCAGTATATCGTATGGTATTCTGCAAATTAAATATGATTAAAAATTTGATTTATATTAATTAATTGATAAAAGAAGTAAAGGAAACATCTCATTTTCTATATTCATAAAAAGATTATTTATGAAAAGATTTTTAGCTTGTGCTAGTAAGATGATTATTATCATTATGCAGATCTATCCTAGAATTTAATGTAACTAGAGACAAACCTGATAAAGGTAGTTTATGGTTTTCAGGTTAATAGAGACCTTTGAATAATTTATTGCTAATAATTACTTTATTAATTAGTGATGCACCAAAAATCCGACCCAAACATCAGGTTGTATTATGTAGACGTGAGTGAACGACGCAGTCAGTGCACGCTTGTCTAGAAACAGACCAACTTGTCTGTGGACTCATGGAGCGTCTGTATTTAATACATGTGATCACTACAGAGTTGATGGAGCAGTAAGTGTGTTTTATGTGTGTGTGTCACTTAATATGTTACACCCCGAAAAGGGAATAAACACATTAGGAAGGACACGGGAAAACAATTAGGATTTTATAACTTTTATTCATGACTGTTAACTATTATTTTACTTCTCCTAAAAAAAAAAGAAGAAGAAAGCTCAGGAACCTGAAGAACAGAATAATGTTAAACACAAATAAAGGACACAAAAAACCCCAAACCATCCCATATCCTTAAACTAATGAACTTTAAACAAAGTTTACCTGGTGGGCCGGCCAAAAAGAAGAAAAAGATGCGGTACTGGGCCAACCCTATACAGGGCCGTAGAAGCCAGTACCACATCCAAACTAAGAAAGAAAACCCCATCTACTCCTGAAAACCAACTGAAAACGAAAACAGGACAGCCGGTCCCATCAGAAACAAACAAAACATACCTAAACCCCAAAAGAGAAGTGCAGGTGGAGGAGCAGGAACAGACCTCCGCTCAGCTCCGCGTCTGCAGGTGAATGAGCGAGAGAGAGAGAGAGAGCGTGCACTCCAGGCCCAGCCTATTTATAGGCGGAGCCGTAGGCTTTTCAAGCGCCTGAAACAAAAAAATCCCCAAATTGGAAAACAGTATAAAAAATAAAGAAGAGGTTATTTAAGAAATAAAAAGAACAATGTCTTAAAGTCATATAAATGTATAATATAATAAACACAAAGAAACTTGCAAATACCTAACATAGACACTAAGGATGTCCCAATCCGATATTGATATCAGCCACAAAACGAATATCGGATTTTTTCGGTCTGCATCTAAAATCACTCATATAGGTGCTCTGATAATATATGTGTATATATATATATATACATATATATATATATATATATATATATATATATTTGGATAGAACTTCTATCCATAGATGACTGTTGGTTCACACTCCAATAAAATAGGTGGCGGCGATGAAGCAATAAGCCTACACACTCTCACTCAGAGCCCACATGATCACAACAACAAAGTGTGCACGGCGCTACTGGGAGAAGGAGAAGTGTTTATTTTACCATAAACTCGAACAAAGACGTTGCAGCTGAGTGCAACACTTGTCATGCACAAGTTTCCCATGGTGGCACAGAACCCACAAAGTTTAATACGACCAACCTCATCGCGCATCTGAAACAGCATGAGGATTTTCGTAAGACCACCGAGGCAAAGAAACAACAAACCTCTGGCTCCTTCACTCAACCAACGCTGGCCGAAGCATTCGCAATGCGTGACAAACTCCCACGGTACGGCACAAAGGCACTGGCTATAATAGAAAAGATAGCCTACTTTATTGTGCTCGATGACCAGCCTCTGTCGGTGGTGAGCAATGTTGGGTTTAAACTCTTAATTGAGCACCTCAAGCCTCGCTATATTATTCCTAGCCGCCCCAACTTGTCGACAAAACGATACCCCAGATGCTTTAATAAGTTAAAAAGTGTATTGCCGCTAAGGATGGGTGATATTGACAAAAAAATTATCCCGATAATTTCTGGTATTTATCACAATAACGATAAAAATCATGATAAATAAAAACTATATTTAAAAATAAATAAATAAATACATTCACAACTTAGTGTAAACAGGTTCTTTACAAACACAAATAAATCTTAAAACATCAACATTAGACACATTTAAAAAGGCTACAATAACTGCTGACTCACAGAGTTCATGAGCTGATATTTAATGGAATATATTTGTTCATGTGGGTCACTCTATTAGTGTTACTGTATGTAATTCATTTCATTTGAAATAAAATTATTTTCTAAAAAAAAAGCACATGAAAAGCAAAAATAACTGAATTACTGTTTTTACTGCTGATTAATCTTGTTTCATTTATCTGATAATGAGTTACATAAAGTTATGGTTGATAAATAACTATGATTTCTTATAATTAAACCAGATCAAGCTGATGATTTAATCATTCAGCATATTTATGTGTAATAATCGCAATAGTTACATTAGTCTAATGGGACCAGCTTTGTCTGTGAACATGTGAAATATCATTTAAAAATATTGCGTTTCACAAATTGGGACGGATTAATAGTGACATTATTTTTTATGCTAACATTTATTTCACACAATGTGTGACATGTTTAGCTTTTATTCCTCCAGTTTTAAATCTGACCATAAATAAATCTGTGGTTTTATGACAGTAAGACGTGTTCTTTTTACTTGGTCTATTATTCCTTATATGGAGTGGCTAGCATTAGCTTTTAGCTCAGTCTGTGTGTCGGTGGGTTAGCTTAGCATGGTTAGCTTTAGTTGAGTTACCAGTTCATAATCATTGCTACAGGTTCATCTCTGTCCCCGTGTTTGTAGAACTTTGGGTGGATCTGATGGAGGAGCTAGGATTGGTTCCCTTTGTTGGATGGTTGTTTGGTTTTAACCAAGTAGCGTTTCATGATGTATCACAGCACAGCAGCTTCAGGTAGCTGAGAGTAGCACCTCACACACACACAGACGGCGGTGTCTGAGGGGGGCGGTGGCGGTGCACATCAGAGCTTCCGTAAACAACGTTCCGCTCCAGAGAATAAGTTATTGACAACAAACGGAGAGTTTTGGCCCGTAGAACACGGTTTTTTGGAGCATTCTTAGCTAAATTGAGGGACAAATGGCCCTTGGTCCTCGCTAATTTTCAACATGGGAATTTATTGTTTATATCGAGGGATGACAAATTCTTACCGGTGAGAATGTTTTTGACGATAAATCATAAACGATAAAATATCACACATTCCTAATTGCCAAACATGTGGAGAAAGCTAAAGTTGTTAGCTTCACCACCAACATCTGTAGCTCAGACCATTGACTGCTGTCCTTATTGAGCCCAGCTGTGCACTGGGTAGTGTTACGGTGAAATTTACGGTTACCTCGTCTTTGACTGGAAAACACACTCTGTGGTGATAAATGATAAAGACCAGACAGGAGAGATGATGAAGTAATGAAAAAATGATTGAATCTAAACTAAATAAAAAGGTACAAAGCGGGATAGACAAAGCAGTGGTCTCCCTTGGCCAAGGGAGAGACGCAAAGAAGAAGGGCCCAAAAGTTCCTTTCACACACATTTATACCCCACTGTCCCACCTCCCCCCTTCCACAGACAACAAAGAAGAGACCAGAGGGGGAAGGTCAGTCTGCCGGAGGTGACACCTCCGATGTCGGGGTGAAAGTTAGATGTGTGTGGGTGTGTGAGTGAGTGTGTGTATGTGTATATGATGTGTGTGTGTGTATGTGATGTCTGGGGTGGGTTTGGACGTGCTCTGGCCTTCGAGATTAAACTGAGGCCAACTGACATTCCTTTAGAGAAGCTGTATCATGGGAGTATGGGTCCACTGACTTTGCAGGAAGAGGAAAAGACATCAGACAGGCGTGGAAAGTTACAAATTGGGGTATTAAGTTGAATGAGATCAAAAAGCAAATATATGAGTATACATAATTAATCAATTTTGCCACCACAGTAGACACTGACTATACATTGCAGAGAGTGGTGTTACATACAGTGAGATCAGAGGTTCAAACACTGCTGATGCAATCAAAAACACCATGGAGGAGATGCTGCATGACTGGAAGATTGACAAAAATATGGTCCCCCAAGGCCTATTGGATATATTTAGGTTATTTTTCAGGGTCTTATCATTTATTTTTTATTTATTTAATTAAATTAGAGAATACTGCAGATATGTTATGTTTAAGGTTAACATTGATGAATAATAAATGAGTCAGTTTTTCTCATCCCTACTGTTGCTGACTATTGTTCTCTGTTTGAGTGACATCACTTGATCAAGCTTTTGCTAACATTTCATACTACAAAAATAAGTAATTATTATTTTATTTGATTATAAAATAAAAAATGTAATTCATGCTAATATCGGATCAATATCGGTATCAGCCGATAAGCAAGACTGCAATATCGGAATCATATCGGAAATGAAAAAGTTGTATTGGGACATCCCTATTAGACACTGTAGTTACATGTAGCCCAACATTACCACAGACCTTTAATACATCACAACTGTACTTGGCCCACGTTATAAACATCATTATTTGGATGGAATTAAACGGTGTAATCACAGCTTCAATGCATTTTGTGTTTTAGTTATGGCTGCACCATTTTCACAAAAAATCTAATTGTGATTTCTCTGACACATATTGCGATTTCGATTTGATTTACAATTTAAAAAAATATTTCATACATTTAAAATGCATAATTTTTTTTTTTTTTCCAAAATCTTTTTTTTTCACATCAATTTTTTTTTTAGAAATAATTTTTCTGAAAATTTTAGTTTTAAACTCCTGTGAGGAAACAAAATACTAATTAATAAAAAAAAACCTATAATTCCTTTTTTAGCACAATTGTTTTAGTTTTGTTATTATGTAAAATAAGTTTGTCAATTGTTGCTGAAATTAATACATGAATGAAAAATAAAGTAAATACAATTAAAAGTAAGATATAAGTTGTTCTGTGAGGAAACAAAATAAATACTAATACAAAATAAAACTATAAATAAACAAAAATGTATGTCAAAAATAAAAATGTAATTTAAAATAATGAGTAAGATACAATTAAAAGGTATGTATTAGTTGTACTGACATGGATTATTCTGACTGCTCCTTTTTAATTATTCATGTCATATAAAGATGTATGAGAGCAGCATTAATATCACTATATTTACCCTCAGGGATCAATGGTTTACTGAATCTGATCAGGTTTATTGATTAAGTTTTGATCAACTTAATTTAAATGAACCTAATTTAAATGATCCTGATGACATCATTCCAGACCGTAATGATTAAACAAAATAAATGTGCAAGACATCATGTGTAAAAAGTGTTTGTTTTTTTTTACCACTAGAGGCTAGAATATTTGACAGTATCAGAAGTTATCAATAATCTACATGTTTCAGACTCTACAATCACTGGTATCGATGGTCTGGTCCACAACAACAGAACAACTTTATCCACAGATCTACTGTCGCTCTGATGAGATGTTTAAACGCTCTGAGCAGGTGAAGCTTATTAAAACTGAGTCATGGGGCGGGGCGGGCCGCTCTGGGCCGGCGGGGGTCGCCTCCTGGACTGCTGGGGGATGTGGCTATTGCCTGGCTGCACCTGGGGGGTGGAGGGTCCCGCCGTGCTCCGTGTGGCCGGCATGGTTAGGGGGGGTGCCGCGGGGTGGGTCTCCGGCTGTGCTGCTCGGCGCGTCCCTGGGGCTCGCAGTGCCGCGTGCCCGTCTGCGCCATCTACCCTCTCTGGTGATACCAGACAGGCCTCCTACATGGACACTTCACATCACTCACTCCCAGCTTGTCTGGCTCACCCACTTGTTGCACCACACTCACATACCCAACCCTTGGGGTGCTGGATGGTGTGGCTAGGGGTGGAGGTGGCCGCCGCCTGTGCTACTAAGTAGTGGTGCGGGGCTACGGTAAGTCACGCGAGATGTTCTGAGAGTCACGTGACAGTCTGTGAAAATTCAACATGGCGGCTCGCTGCCTTGACTAACAAACCAACTTTGTTTATTTGCACATATTAACACTACTTACCGTTAAATCCATGCCACAAACGAGAGCCGACCACGCGCCCTCTCACCAGCCAGAGTGGAGGACCTCGAAGACTTCATCGACCGATATTACGCCGAGTACGTAATGGAATCCGGACCGAAAGCCGCGAGCACATCAGGTAAGTCCGCTAAACGCCGAAAAAACGAATCAACATCAACCGACACGTCAGATCTGGAGGCAGAATCCCACACCGAGGTCCTAAAATCCATCAATAAGAGGCTGGGTGTTTTCGACTTGCTGCACCAACATTTTCAGGAAATGAAAACCAGCCTGGAATTTGCATACCAACAAATTCAGGACTTACAGAAAGTCAATCAAGACATCCATTTGGCTTTATCTGCGGTGACCACGGAGGTAAAAGAGCTGAAAAATAAAAACAAGCTTCTTAAAGAGACAGTCCTGGATATCCAATCTCGCAGTATGCGAGACAATGTAATATTCTCAGGTATTCCAGAAACCCCCAACGACGACCCAGAGGCTCTGCTGAAAAACTTCAGTTGTCTGCACTTAAAATCCCAGCAGAAACCGTGAAAAACATCACCTTTCACCGTGTCCATCGTCTCGGTCCACGCAGAGGTAACCACCCACGCCCTATCATTGCCAAATTTGAACACTTTGAACAGAAAATCCAGGTTAAAAGTAAAGGTAGGGAACTTAAAGGTACGCAATTCGGCATGAATGATCAATTCCCTCGAGAAATAAATGAACGCCGAAAAACCTTATATCCTATCTTCAAAGAAAACCGACAGAGAGGCCGTAATTCCAAACTGGTCGTAGACAAGCTTTACATTGATGGCCAACTATTTAGGGATTCTAACATCACCCCCTGGCTCTACTAAGAAAAATAAAATAAAACATGTTTAAAAAAAAAAAAAAAAACCACAGGTGATTTATGAGTTAATATTGAAAGGATAATTCTCCACTCATGATGTAGTTAAGGTAGCACTACTTAAAAGGTAAAGTGTGTGTGTGTGTGTGTGTGTGTGTGTGTGTGTGTGTGTGTGTGTGTGTGTGTGTGTGTGTGTGTGTGTGTGTGTGTGTGTGTGTGTGTGTGTGTGTGTGTGTGTGTGTGTGTGTGTGTGTGTGTGTGTGTGTGTGTGTGTGTGTGTGTGTGTGTATATATATGTATGTTAACAAAATTTAAAAAATGAAATATAAACAATAATAATTAAATATGTGTATATATATATATATATATATATATATATATAATAATTGAAATAATTCAAAAGATAAATAAAATAAAATCATGGATATGTGTATATATACTAAGTGTGTGTGTATGTATGTGTGTGTATGCTTGCTCAGATGTTGGTAAACACGTATAGGCACGTACAGTTTCACAGGACACTCTCTACCCCATGTCACCTCTTTCTTCTCCAACCCCTAACCTTTTTTTTTTTTTTTTCTTTCACATCCACTCAATACCTCCCCCTTCCTACGCTTTATATAATTACCCGTTGCGTGTTTTATTCTTTTGGTACTGGTTGTTGTTGTTGTATGTTTGTGCTTCTCACTAACCTTCTCAACCCAGGCCCTTACCCTGTGGTGGTATCGCATGATAAGCATTTCTTCTCTTTCTTTCTTGCATTGAAGTCTATCACGACACAGCTGTGCACAAATGTTCTTAGACTCTTGGTTATGCTCACATTCGTAAGGACTAAACCACACTCCTTTCCATGTCTCAGTTTACAGTAACATCTTGGAATGTGCGTGGCATTCGCTCGCGGGCTAAAAAGATCAAGATATTTGATTATGTATCAAGATTAAATGCAGACATTGTTTTCATTCAAGAAACTCACTTACTTAAATCAGAAGAAAAATCTCTGACAGACTCAAATTATAACAAAATATATAATTCGTGTTTCAATTCCAGGCAAAGAGGAGTCTCGGTTCTTTTCAACAAAAGATTGCTCTTTAACATAATCAACTCCACCATAGACCCAGAGGGTAGATATATTATTATCAAAGTAGTAATCTATAATAAATGTTTCACAATTCTAAACCTCTATGCCCCAAATAACGACGACCCTGAATTCTTCCATAGAGTTTTTTCGGAGCTATCGGACCTTTCTGCAGATTCATCTGTAATCATCGGAGGTGACTTCAATCTGACACTCAACACATCATTAGACAGATCCAGTAAGTGCCCAAATACAAAACCGTCTCAATCTGCTAAAGTATTAATGAATTACATGGATGATCTTGGCATAGGAGACGTATGGAGACTGAACAATCCAACTAAAAAAGAATACACCTTCTTCTCCCCTGTGCATAAATCCTTCTCCCGAATTGACTTTTTTCTCTCAAATAAATCCATTGCGCATAAGATTTCCTCTAAAATACATCCTGTAATCATTAGCGATCATGCCCCGATATCCCTCACCCTGAAGTGTGACTCTAATCAGAAATTATCCTCTCTGTGGCGCTTTAATACTTCATTACTTAATGACAGTGAATTTGGTAAAATGATAAGAAAAGAATGGGAGGACTTTCTATTAACAAACGATTCTCTGGAAGTGTCACCGTCCTTACTCTGGGAAACCGGCAAGGCTGTCATCAGAGGGAAGATTATATCATACTCTTCTTATAAGAAAAAACAGGAACAGAAAAAACGATTGAAGAAAAAATTAAGAAACTTACAGAAGAATACGCAGCTAACCCGTCTGAACTTTTATGGAAAAAACTCCAAAATACAAAACTTAATCCGGACATAATTTTATCTAAAAAAAAACTGATTTTATTTTACAGCAATTACGGTACAAAAACTTTGACTACGACAATAAATCAGGCAAATATTTAGCAAATCAGCTTAAACACAACAAAGAAAACTATTTCATAGCAGCAATTTCTGATAATTCAGGTCAAACTTTAAACCTACCTCAGGAAATTAATAAGGTTTTTCATGATTACTATCAAAACCTATACTCTTCAAACTTAAACCCTGACCCTGAAGATATGAAAACCTTCCTCAATAACTTAAACCTACCACAGCTCACCATAGAGCAGAAAACCACCTTAGACTCACCATTAACCTTACAAGAACTACAAAATGCTTTGGATAGCATGTCAACAGGCAAAGCACCAGGTCCAGATGGGTTCCCTGCTGAATTCCTAAAACGCTTCTGGTCAATGCTGGCTCCACTATTTTTCAGAGTAGTAACAGAGATTAAAAATAAAGGTTATGTAGGAGGTCACATGAATACAGCAAACATTAAATTACTACTTAAACCAGACAAAAACCCCATGTTACCCTCAAGTTACCGTCCCATCTCACTTATTAACACAGACATAAAAATTATTTTCAAAGCACTCACTTCCAGGTTAGAGAAAGTCATACAGTCAATTATATACCAAGACCAGACAGGATTTATTAAAAATAGACACTCCACAGACAATGTTAGAAGGCTGTTTAATTTGATCAACATGGCACAGAACTCTAAAAAGAAAACAATAATCTTGCCACTCGACGCGGAAAAAGCATTCGATAGAGTCAACTGGTCATTCCTCCTTACTGTCCTTGGCAAATTTGGCTTTGGAGAATCATTCATACAATGGATCTCCACCCTATACTCTAAACCTAAGGCCTCAGTAACCACAAACAAAATAACATCCCAAAGCTTCACACTGCAGAGGGGAACGAGACAAGGTTGCCCACTCTCACCTTTGCTTTTTGCAATATTTGTTGAACCTCTTGCAGCAGCTGTTCGTCAGAACTCTGTTATTAAAGGAATCCACTCGTCCATCTCAGAACACAAAATTAATCTTTATGCGGATGATATTTTACTCTATTTGGAAGAACCCCAATCCTCATTAGAAGAATTATTTAAACTAATAAACAGCTTCTCTAAACAATCAGACTATTCCATTAAATGGTCAAAATCATCAATCCTTCCTTTAACGAAAAATTCATGGAACCCAGCAATCCAAAACCCACAATACCCCTCCCCCACAAATATAATTAAATATCTAGGCTTAAATATATCACCAAACCTAAATGAATTAATTAAACTGAATCTAGACCCTCTGTTGGATAAAGTCACAGAAGACCTGCGGAGATGGAACAATCTCCCCATCTCACTCCTTGGCAGAATAGCCTCAGTTAAAATGAAAATCTTACCTAAAATAAACTATCTGTTCTCTATGATCCCACTGAAACCACCAACGCAATGGTTCAAAAGATTAGATTCTGCAATTACAAAATTCTATGCTAGGAATAAAAAACCCAAAATAAGCCTTTCAACTCTTCAAAAAAATAAAAGCGAGGGAGGGTTGGAAGCCCCTAATTTCACGCATTATTACCTAGCAAACCAAATTCTATATTTAACAGAATGGCTAAAACCAAAAGAATACCACAACACCTGGCTAGAAATAGAACAGCTAGACTGCAAACATATTAAACTCTCTGATCTCCCTTTTATCCCTGTGACCCTCAAACGTCAAAACTGCTTTAAAACCCCACTGATTGCCTCCACCCTGACTGCGTGGTGGAAAGCCCTGGACATTACAAATGTTCAATTAAAAACTAGTATGCTGTCTCCAATCTGGCACAACCCTGACTTTAGAAACAGAAAAACACCGCTCTATCTAAAAACATGGGAAGATAGCGGAATTATTCATCTCCAAGACCTCTTCGAAAATGATAAGCTCAGGACATATAACAATCTAACCCAAACATTTAATATAAATAAAAGTAATTTTCTTCAATACCTACAAGTAACAGAGACAATTAAGAAAAATACGGCAATAGATTTAATCACCTTGCAACCTCCAGAACTGGCCATATATATGAAAAATATCTCAACAAAAACAAAAAAACTCTCAAAAATATACAGAGCACTCTTGAACACTAACTAATCACTTACCAATCGCTAAATGGGAAAAAATGAACTCTCAATCACCACGAACACCGATTTCTGGACAGAAATTTGTTGCAATACCTTTAAGATGACTAAAAACACAAATCTTCAGCTAATTCAATACAAGGTCCTCCACAGATCCCACATTACCCAACAGAAAATGTATAAAATGGGCTTCTCCCCAACAGCCATCTGCTCTCAGTGCACCCAGGGAACAGCTGATTCATATTTACATGCCGTATGGCTTTGTTCGCCAGTTCAACAGTTTTGGTTTCTAATCACTGAAAAACTGTCCTCCATTTTGGACTCCAGGATTCCTCTATCTCCAAATCTATGTCTGTTAGGAGACCTGACTATGCTTGATATTCCAGCAAACCAATCACAATCCATCCTTGCGGCACTTGCCATAGCAAAAAAAACAATATTAGTGAACTGGAAAGATAAAAAATCCTTAAACATAAACCAATGGCGAAATCTCCTCATAGAATTTATTTCCATGGAAAAGATGTCTGCTCTCAGAAAAAATAAAATAACCTGCTTTGAGGAGCGTTGGACACCTTTTCTAATTGCATTGAATCTTGATTTTTCATTTTTAGCCTGATGATCTAGCCTGCAAGCAACTGCCAGCATCACTCTTTACTAACACACTGATCTAACTGTAGTCCTGGACCTCCATGGGCTTGTGGGGTGGCCTTGACCTGGGTGGCTTGGGTGAGTTGCTGGGGTGTTTTGGGTGCCTCTGTGGGGGCGTGCGTCCCTTTCGGGTGCTCTTGTGGTCCCTGGGCGGTTGGGTGTTGCTCTCCGCCCCCTTCGTGCACATCTGGGTGGCCCTTGGTGCCGGCGGCCTGCGTGTCTCTCTGCCACTCTTTCCTCTTGCTCTCTGTTCCCCTGTCTCGTCCTCCCCCCCTCCTCCGCCTTCACTCGGCGCCGGCTCTCCCGTTGGGTTTGGCGTGGGGGGCTCCTGTCGGCCCGGGGTGCTGGTGGGGGGGCTGTGGCCTTCGCTTGGGGGGCGGGCATTGCTGCGCTGGGTGGGTGGCTCGGGGGTTGGCTCGTCTGGGGCCTGGGGTGGTGGGGTTCGTGGCTTCGGGACGGGGGGGGTCCGGGATGGGGGTGGCGCTGGGGGCGGCTGCTCTTGGGGGCGGCACTTGCGTCCTGGGTTGTCGGGTGGCGGGGTGGTGCGGTGGGTTGCTCCGCCGGCCGGTCTGGGCGCCTTGGCCTGGTTCCCTGGGGCGCGCCTTCGCTGAGCGTGCCGCTGGCGCGGTGGGCCGGGCCGCCCCATCCCCCTCCTCCTCGGGGGCTCACTTGGGGACCGCAGGGGCCGGCTGGGTAGCTTCGGGGGAGGGAAGGGTGAGTTATGGGGCTTCGCCCACGCTGGGGCCTCCCCTTGGCCGTGCTAGGTGGGTGTGTGTGGGAGCGCGGCCGGTGGCTCCTGTCCTGGCGGATCCACGTCGGGGTGGTTGGAATGCTGGCTGTAGGCGCCGGGCCCCGTGGGTGCCGTGTCTGGGCGGGGGTGCCCCGGGGGTGGGTCTCTGGGTTCGGCGTCTTGGGGTGCACCCTCCCACCGTCTGCCCGGGGACGGGCTGCGGTTCGGCGAGGTCGCCGCCTGCTTTGGCGGGCCGCCCTGGGCCGGCTGGCGGCGGGGGTCGCCTCCTGGACTGCTGGGGGACGTGGCTGGTGCCTGGCTCCGCCTGTGGGGGGGGGGGTCATGCCGTGCTCCGTATGGCCGCCGCGGTGCGGGGGGGTGCCGCGGGGGGTCTCCGGTTGTGCTGCTCGGCGCGTCTCTGGGGCCCGCGGTGCCGTGTGCCCGTCTGCGCCGTCTGCCCTCTCCGGTGGCCCGCCGTGTGGGCGGGCCGGGCTCCTACCAGACAGGCTTCCTACATGGACACTTCACATCACTCACTCCCAGCTGGTCTGGCTCACCCACTTGCTGCACCACACTGACATACCCAACCCTTGGGGGGCTGGATGGTGGGGCTGGGGGTGGAGGGGGCCGCCGCCTGCGCTACTAAGTAGTGGCGCGGGGGCGGCACTCCCACCTCTGGCTGCCCTACTAATCCCTCCAATTTTAATTACACCTCAACACCCCACCCCCCGGAGGGTGGGACCACCACTTCCACCCTCCGGAGCTATTGCACCACATACACATATATACACAGAGGCTGGATGGTGGAGCGTGGGGGTGCCCCTTCCCTGCGGGTGGGGCTTGGCGCTTGTCTCGTTTCCTGGTTGCCTTGGGGGCGTGCCTCGCGGCGTGTGGGTCCGGGGCGGCTTGCCGCGCTGGGGGGTGCTGGCGTCTGCGCCGGGGTTGGGGCAGGGTTGCTTGGCGCTCCGGGGTGGTGCTCTTTGCTGGCGGGCGGCTCTAGCTGTTCCGGGGGTTGAGGTCGGTATCGGCCACTTGGTAGGTCTGTCCTGCTATCTGCGGGCTGGCGGGTGGGTGGGTTCTGCGCCTTTGGCTGGGGGCTGCTGCTCCGCATCGGTCGTGTGCCGTTGGGGTCCCTCTCTCATTTGGTGGCGGCCGCCAGTCGCTCTTGCGCCGGGGGGGCATTGCCCCGTGGCCTGCGCTGTCCGGTGGGGGGCGGGATCTGGGCAGCTGTCCTTTGTGCCGTCTGGGGCTGCGCGGTCTTGCTGGGGTTGTGGCCTGTTCCTGGGCTGGGGGGTGTGTGGGTGCTCCCCACGGAGGTCCTGGCCCGGGGCTTGCCTTGGGGGTTCCCTGTCCCGCGGTGGTGCCCTTTGGGTCCAGCGGGTCCGGCCGGCTGGCTGGGGCCGGTCCTGGCGGGGTCTGCCGGGGCCGGTGGTGTGGGCCACGCCCTGCCATGCCTGCGGGTGCGGCCCCGGGTGGCCCCGGCTTGGGCGGCGCCCTGTGAGCCGGGCTCTGCGGTGTGGCTGGGCCCTTGGGGAGGGCGAGGGGGGGCGAAAGGCGATCTGGCGCGCTCTGGGGTGCCTGGTCGGTGCGCCTGGGGGCAGGCAGGGCGGCTTGCAGCATCCCCTTGGTGCCCTCGGCGGCTATGGGCGTGGTTGTCGTCCCTGGGGGCGTTGCTCTTGGTGCTGCTTCCGTTCCGGGTCCTTCTGGCCTGGGGTCCGGACCCTGCTGGCTCAGGACCCACCGGCGGGCGCCCGCCGGCTGCCCGTTCCGCGCGGCTCTGGCCGTCTGCTGGGCGGGGGCCTTGGCTCCTCTGCTGGGGTCTCGGGCGGGGGGCTCTCTGGGCCCTTCCCTCGGGGGGTTGGGTGCTTGGGTGTGGGTGGGTGGGGGGGGCTGGATGCTGGCGGGGGGCCTTGGGGTTGGGGTCGGTTGGGGGATGCGCTGGGTGCTCGGCTGCTTGGGGCTTCCTCGGATGTGTGTATGGGGGGCAGTGGCTGCCTCTCGGCCTGGGATCTTGGGGGCATCTGGGGGGTTGCCTGGGACTCCCTGGCCTCCGCTCTTTCTGCTGGCCTGGCTGCATCTGCGGACCCAGGGCAGTTCCTGGGATTGCAGTAGCGTTTTTTTTTTTTTTTTTTTGCACATATACTGGTCTACGATGCACTGGCACGCCTTGGGATGTGGGATAAAACTCATACTGGGCTTAACCTTAGACACGTTAATCCCAAATACCTGCTTTAGGTACGACCATTCACTCATTCCCCCTGTCCACAGCCACCACCATTATAGCTAAGCCTCACACTTGTCACCATACTGGCTGGATTACACAACATAATAAGCACAATATATTCTACAACCTCACATCTCACCCTCACTGCAAAACAGTCTATTCTTCCCCACCTTTTCTATTTCCTGCCTTGAGTCTCTTTTCCCTGCTCCCTTTCTCCTCCCCTTTCCCCTTCCCCTCCACTTAGGTGTAACACTGCTCTCCCTTTTTATATCCAACCTCTAATAAAAGTTTTCTTACCCTTCCTTAGGGAGGGCTGGTGATGGTCACAATTAAGCAATAAAATAAATCAATGTATTTTATTGCAATAACAAAATATGCATTGCTGTCTCATAATGATTGCACTTCCTGTGGTGTTGACCTTTGACAACATGTGCAGACAAGTAGAAATAATTAAAAAAAAAATAAAAAAAAAAGTAGTGGTGCGGGGG
>NW_021145137.1:79302-105397 GCF_900634775.1 Gouania willdenowi
ATAACACGTTAATAAAATACTTATAGATACTAAAATAATATGATTATACTAATAAATAAAAAAAAAATAATAATAATAATAATAATAATAAAAATAATAATATATTTATATGAGTTATTTATATTTTGTTTAAAAATTTAACACACTCCTTCAACTGGCAATGTTTGTTATTTCAATGATCAGATTTACTATTAATTTTTTTTTTAAAGGAACAACACACATTCATAAACATTTCAGTAATAATGTGATTGATAATTAATTACAATTATGGTGCAATTATAATGGTAATTTAAAAAATCTGTTGCTGTTGTAATTCTAATCAAATTGTAATTGGGTTCAGATAATTGACATTGTAATTGTAATTGGCATGAAAATTCTATAAAAATTGTCAATTACAATTGAATGCAAAACTGGGGAACCATGTTATAGTTCTATGTACAGTTCTACACATCTGTAATAAACAATATTTAAAATATATTTTATATCACAAAAACTGCTGGTCTCTGTAATCGTAAATGAATTGTAATTGAAAAATGTAATTGACCCCAACCCTGGATCAGGGGTTCTCAACTGGTCTCACCCTGGGACCCACATTTTACCACCGTCAATAAATCATGACCCACTTTTTTTTTTTTTAGAATTCAACCAAACAAATTTAGTTTTTCAAAAATAGCTGCTGAAAACACACACATATAATATTTTTTAAATCTAAATCTATATCATGTACAACATGCATTTCGCAGAATGCCTGTCAAAAAAGTTTCTTTCAAATTAAGAGACAAGTCCAAATGAGAGACATTAGGTATTTATTTATTTGTTTATTTTTGACTAGCTGTCTGCGACCCAACCAGTACATGTTCAAGACCCACTTTGAGCTCCAGACCCACCAGTTGAGAATGGCGGATGTAGATTACCCAGTGTTTACCAGTTATATAAATAAAGACATTTTTCAAGCCTTTTTTCTTTATCTGCAAACCTTTTCAAAATAAAATAGTAACATGCTGACTTTGTGAAAAATAGTAAATAACACCGTTTAAATGAATCCAGTGATGTTTGGTTGAACCTGAGGAATTATTTACATTTTATTTTTATTGACAGATATTTTAACTTATTTTGAAAAACAACAGGTTTTGCCGCTGGGTGGCGCTGCTTTATATACTTGGGTTTCTTCTTCTCCGCTCTTCTCCATGTTTGAAGCAACCATTCCTTTACACAAGTGGTCGTGATGACGTAGCTCAGCCTTCTTCATCATCATCATCATCATCATCATCATCACTGTCCGTCTTACTCATACTCAGCTTCATTTCCCTCCGTAACATTTCTTCTTCTTCTAGTTTAACGGTAGTCATCATCCAGCTCTGTCCGTCCTCCATTTTACTGCTTTGTTCCTGACTCTAGCTGGTTGCCAGATATAACCGACGATTCCCCGCATGAAATATGTTGAATATCCACAGAAATGCCCCAAAAACCATCCGTTCATCATCCAAATAAAACATAAATATCACCTTTAACCAACGTTAAACTGTTTAATCACTAAGTTATTTTATAGTCACACAATCAGCGGGAAAATACTCAACCTGGCAACCACTCAACTTTTGCGCTGACGTCACAACCAACTTTTAATAAACTTTAATAACAAACCAGACAGAATTAATGTGTTTGATGGTGATAAAAGAGTGAATAAAGTAGTTACAGTCTGAAGGATTTGGTCTGTGGATGATTTCATGGATTTCAGAGATAATTTGTTGATTATGAATTAATTTATGATTAAATTATGATGGTTTGTTCTCTGAAACAATAGAAAAAGATCTAATTAATAAATATTTAATGAGCAGTGAAAGTAAAGTCACTGTAGATCACATTAAATCAACAGTTGCTTTTACTTTATTTGAAAAAAAATGTTTATTAAAAAAGAGAAATAAATTATTTAAGCAGACATTGAACCATAATGTTTTTCTTCTTCCTTTGAAAAGAAATTATATTTTAAAAGGTATTAACTTTGATTTTAGTGGAAAATATTCGGAAAATGAATTCGGAAAATGGTTTTAAAAAATGAATTCGGAAAACGGATTAATAAAAAAAAATTAAATAAGTATTCAGGTCAAATATCTGATCAAACGCTTCACATGAGTTCACTTTGACTTTATTTAATACAAAAATACAAAGATGTTTTACTTTAGGAACGTCTGGGATCTTTCCCACCGTCTGAAACAGAAACAGTTGCTACTTTAGACATCAGCACATTTAAATCATGACGTAGATTGTTTAGAGTCGTGTCACCTTTAACTGAGTGAAGATATGTGCTGCTTTGTTCAAGTCCCACTTGTTGTCCTGCAGAAACCTGCAACACACAGACAGTGTTTACCAGTGAGCTGTGACATTCATCCTAGTCTGGTAGACGTCATTAGGAGAGGACACCTACTTCAGGGACCATTCCAGGTTCATGTCTGACTTCAGGGAGAAGGTGCTGAGCATCTCCTGCTGTGGGGCAGTGAGGGTGGGCACTGGGCTGGAGGAAGGGGGCGGGGCACAAAAGCTCTGCTGATCTGCTCCGTTGTAGCCATTCTGATGAAGAGCTGATCGTTGATGATGCACAAACTGTTCAAGTATGAACGAGGACCACAGGGTTCAAAGGTTAGAGACTTTCTATGGTGTTAATATTACAGTAATATAGGTCACACCAAGGCTGTGTCCCTATAGTCCCTCCTATCTCCTTTCCTATCCACTGTCCTTTAACACCTGGAAGTGTTTAAGTGGTGGCCGTGATAAAAGAGCGTTTTCTGAGGAAAGGAGGCGTGGCCATAGGATCATTACATCACCTAGTGGAAGTGCATCTGATCATCAAAACAAACGTGATCACCTTTTCCTAACTCCTCTCCTAACACCTTTCCTTAACTCCATGACGTGTAGGCGTTTACGTCCACGGTGAAAGAGATGATGTCATGCTGGGTTTATGGCAGCTCGTTGAGGAACGTCACCACATTCAGTCGTGTGTGCTTCAGCAGATGGAAACGCATCACTAGGGCAGGTGAAAACAAGACAAACATCAGGTGTGCTCCATCATTACTAGGGTTGGGTATCGGTTACTACTCGCTACTTTTTCAACGCTTCTGGTGCAAAATCATTACTTTAAACTAACTTCAAAATCTCAAAATGCCCTTTTATTTCCAGAGTCAAATTTAACACATTTAACTCAAAATAACAAACAAATAAACTATTATTAGATAAACTTCACATCAGCGTTTCCCACACATTCATTTATTTGTGGCGGATAGTGTCACGCACCTTCTTTCAGTGCATGTGCTACGGTTAGAAATGAGGCCATTGATCAATGATCTGAGCAGCAGCAACAACGTCACGTGTATCAAGTAATGTGTGACACCGACATCTTTGTTCTTATTGGGCCCGCTTACTAGCGTTTCCATGGGAACTGGTCCCATTGTCATTCCAGGTTTCGGCACCCAACCCTAATCATTACATCAGAGTCAAAGCAGCTTCTCTGTGTGATCACATGGTCAACATTTAGCAGGAGAAATGAGACGTTCATTACAGAAAAGGCTTGAATCTAAAAATATAGTGGCTTCTATATTCTTGTACTTTGACAAGTGACGTTTTGAACACAACAGACAATTCAGCATCACACTGACTAACCTTACAAGGTGGGATAGTGGTGGGTGTGTCCACATCAAAGCCAATGGGTGGGGGGTGGTCATTTCCATCCTGATGAGGGACAATACACAGTTTAGTACAAGTTGGAAAATATCAGTTCATCTGGTGAATATCTGGTGTTATATGAAACATAACATTCTCCTTAAAAACCACTGGAACAAAACACAAACTAAACTCAAGGTACCAGAACAAATCTAATCTGTGACCTCTGAACTAATCTGGTTGGTCCGTGTGGATAAAAACAAAGTAAATGAACCAGTCAATAAATATATAGTGACTGGTACATCGTACTCAGGTCCAAAGTTGTAGAACTCATTACCACAGAACTTAAAACCATATCTGAGTTTAAAATGTTCACTTCTAGGGTTTAGTCTGAAAACAAACCAAAGTAAATAATGCTGAGTCTGTGTGAATGTACGTGTGATCGTGTGTGTATGTGTGTGATTGAAAAAGTTTTATACAAATGTTGTATTCATGTATTTTATTATTGTAAATTGTGTAAAAAGGCCCAACCAGGGACATGAGCTGTGAATTAGCATTAGCTAGAAGCTCTTTATGCGTCACATCAGCTGTAAACCTTTATTGTAATTATGTTGATTACATCGTCCCTAAAAATAAAGAAATAAATATTTGGGGGAATAAAACTACTTAATTATTTGATGATTTTACATCTTGTAAACAACTACAATGAACTGTACTTATAGCTGCTAGATGTGATCTTTTTATTTATTTATTTTTTTAATCAGATAAAGACATACTGTAGACCTCAGATTAATATATGTTAGATCACTCTAAATGTAAAAGGTTGAAATTGTTGCTTTAAAGTTAATTTCATTCATATCAGGATTTCTGAGTGGCTCGACTTGACAAACTTTCAAGCTGCAATTTCAACTTTTGTTATTATTATTAAGTCATTATTTCAAAATTCCTCTCAACTTTTAACATTTTTTTTTTTTTTTTTTTTTTTTTTTTTTTTTAAGCATGGTGGGCTTCATAACATGTGCCTGGATAAGAGACTTTCTGACCAACCGGCCCCAGACTGTGAGACTTGGACCCCACCTCTCCTCCACCCGCACACTGAGTACTGGCTCTCCACAGGGCTGCGTGCTGAGTCCCCTCCTATACTGTCTCTACACCTACGACTGCAGGCCAACCCATGAGAGCAACATCACTGTGAAATTTGCTGATGACACCACAGTGGTTGGTCTGATCTCAAGGGGGGACTAGTCAGCCTACAGAGAGGAGGTCCTGAAGCTGACAGCGTGGTGCTCTGCTAACAACCTGCAGCTTAACATCACAAAGACCAAGGAGATTGTCGTGGACTTCCAGAGGCACAGAGCAGACCCTGCCCCCCTCTACATCAACGGTGAGTGTGTGGAAAGGGTCCACACCTTCAGGTTCCTCGGTGTCCTCAACTCTGCGGACCTCTCCTGGTCAAACAACATCTCTGCGGTTACCAAGAAGACCCAACAGAGACTACATTTCCTGAGAGTCCTCAGGAAGCACAACCTGGACTCAAAACTGCTGCTGACCTTTTACCGCTCGACCATCGAGAGCCTGCTCACGTACTGTATAACTGTATGGTACGGGAGCTGCACTGAGGCAGATAGGAGGAGGCTTCAGAGGGTAATAAAAACGGCTCAAAGGATTGTTGGCTGCCCTCTCCCCTCCCTGACGGATATCTACACCTCACGCTGCCTCAACCGAGCACATAGCATCATTAAGGACAGTTCACACCCTGGTTTCCACATGTTCAACCTGTTGCCCTCTGGTAGGCGCTACAGATGTATCAAAGCTAGAACAAACAGACTCAAGAACAGTTTCTTTCCGAAAGGCATAACCACTCTGAACTCTCATATGCACTAAATCTACAATACCATACACTGTTATGCAATATTATCTGACTGGTGCAATATACTGGGCAATGTGCAATAGTTTCTATGCAATACGCTGGCACAGTATTATGTTAATACTGATATGAGTGTATGTGAACTTTTTTAAAATCTATTTATATTGTATATACATTGTTTATTCTTATGTTTGTATTTTTATGGGGAGCTCTATCTCATTACATGTTATGTAATGATAATAAAAGGCTATTCTATTCTATTCTATTCTTCAACACCCCCAGACTTAGCACGTTTTCTGGGGCAAACCCTGGGTCAGGATCCAAAAGTGGGTCACGGACAGCTGGTCAAAATAAATAAATACTTAAGTTAATGTCTCTCATGTTGGACTTGTCTTTTATTTTGAAATAAACTTTTCTTTTGATAGGCATGCTGTTAAATGCATGCTGTACAGGAAAATATATAGATTTATATTTTTAAAAATATTATACATGTGTGTTGTCGACAGTTATTTTTGAAAGATTAAATTTGGTTGGTTGAGTTCTAAAAAAAAGTGGGTCGTGATTTAATGACTGTGGCAAAATGTGGGTCCCAGGGTGAGACCAGTTGAGAACCTGGTTTACAGGATAATAGATGTAATGACTATTAATTACAGTATTGGTTATTTACAAACTTTAAATAATACAATAATAAAATAAAAAATAATAAACTGTATCTTTGTTAATATCTCTTCTGTAGTACTGAGATGTTGTTGTTTTCATGGTGCTACAGCTATTTTTCTTAAGTTATTACTAATTAATGACATTAATACTGGATATTTATGAAAACATAAATCAGATAAAGTATCTTCTTAACTATATTTGCTGTAGTAAATAGAGAGCCCTAATAAAGACTGTCCACAGGGTTATTGGTGTTATTGTTGACGCTTCCTTTGGGGGTGTGACTTTGTAGACGGTCCCTGCCCACTCCTTAGCTCATTAACATAAAGTGTGTTTTTCTGTAGTTTGTTCTCTGTGTTCCACTGAGTACACACAGGTTGTTCCACCTTTACATCGTCACATATTGATAGAGAAATGTGAGTGTGAATGAAGTGGGTCACCAGTTAAACTAGTCTCCAGTGTGTGTGTAACAGCGGATGAATGTGGTGAGTGAGTGAGTGAATGAATGGAAACACACGGAGTGTTCTAACCTCTTCCTTCACAGAGCACACATCTGAAAACTCCTCCGTTTCTTCTTCTCCGCTTTTCTCCATCTTTGGAGCAAACATTCCGTCCCACACATGGTCGGGATGACGAAGCTCCTCCAGCACAGCTTTCCTCCTGCAGCCTTCATCATCATCATCATCATCACTGTCCGTCTTACTCATACTCAGCTTCACTTCCCTCCATAATATTTGTTCCTTTTCCTCTTCTTCTTCTAGTTTAACGGTAGTCATCATCCAGCTCTGTCCGTCCTCCATTTCACTGCTTTGTTCCTGACTCTAGCTGGTTGCCAGATACAAACGACGATTCCCCGCATGAAATATGTTGAATATCCACAGAAACGTTCCAAAAACCATCCGTTCATCATACAAATAAAACATAAATATCACCTTTAACCAACGTTAAACTGTTTGATCACTAAGTTAGTTATTTTATAATCTCACAATCAGCGGGAAAATACTCAACCTGGCAACCATTTCATTTCATTTTATTGATTCTTTTTTCATGGTAATGCAACATAAAATTGGTACAACAATCCAGCAAACACAACAATAATACATTCCATGAAAAGAAGAACAGGAGTAGGATGAAGAAAAAAATCTTATAAACTCCTCCCCCATTCACAACACTCAACTGTTGTACTGACGTCACATCCAACTTTTTTTTAGCAACTTAATTGACAAACCAGTCAGAATAAATGTGTTTAATGGTGATTTAAGAGTGAATAAAGTAGTTACAGCCTGAAGGATTTGGTCTGTGGATGATTTAATGGATTTCAGAGGAAATTTGTTGAGTATAAATTAATTTATGAATAAATTATTATTGGTTTGTTCTCAGAAACAATATATATTTTAGATTAATATTGTACGAGCAGTGAAAATAAAGTCACTGTGTAGATCAAATTAAATCCACAGTTGCTTTTGCCTTGTTTAAAATAATTGTTGTTGTTGTTTTTATTATTATTATTATTATACAGATATATATATATATTTTAAGGAAATTTCATAATTAAGCAGGCATTGAACCATAATGTTTTTCCCCTTCCTTTGAAAATAAATTCTTTTTTTTACAAGTTATTAACTCTGATTTTAGTAAAAAAATATTCTGATGATATATTTGTGTTTGCTGAAAGCTAAAGAAAGTCAATTTAAACTGTTAAATAATATCTACAAATGTAATGATTTCTTACATCAAATGTTTATTAAATGAGATCCTTTATTCGTCCCACAAGAGGAAATTTGCATTTCAGTTTCATCTCCGTCCAAGAAACATGAAAACACAATCACATAAAACATGGAGGACAGGAGGTATATTTATATTTATAGTAAGACAGTTGAGCTTTGTTTTGTTTACATGTAAGTATGGTACACAAAAGATGTAACCACATTTGATATTATTTTATAAGTAATTGTTTTGATGCCACTTATTATTATTATTATTATTATTATTATTATTATTATTATTATTATTATTATTATTATTATTATTATTATTATTATTATTATTATGTACTTAGTAAAAGTAGTCCTGTATAAATACTATTGTAGAGGAGCGGAACCTTCGGCATTATAGATTGCAGTTCCCCGGTTACATTAGTGTGGACTCACTTCCTGTTTCCGCTCATACGTAATCTGGGAAAAGACGAGTGTGAATCGTGGTTCCTACTCTAACACTCTACATGTACTTTACAGGTTAGTGCTTGGTTTAAAACAACTGTTAATGAAAGCTTTAGGCTTTCATTACTTATAAGTCACTTTGTTTTGATAAGTTGTGCAACTTGTGATGTCAGTTTTATAGACTTTAACAGCGGTAGAGCCGAGCCGCCTCGCCACGGTAGTCTCGCGATATTTAGTGCAATTCCCGCTATAGTTAAAGGTATTGTGGACGATGTTTAACATTCTCTCCACATTTAGAAAAAAAAAAAAACACGCCTACGTGTGCGGGAGAGCGTGCACGAGCCCCGTTTTGCTCGTGCACAGCTCTGTTTACAAGTTGGTGTGGACATCGGTCATACAAGCTTACCTTACAAAAGAAGATTTGCACTTTTCCCACTATGTCAGACTCTCCACCGGTAAATGAAAATCTATTTTCAAAGGACCCGGTGCGCACCGGGCACGAGCACGTACGACGGCCTTTAGTAAACATGATTGACAGTTAGGAGGACCAATAGTCTTGATGATCCACCCGGAAGCTAAACATCGTCTACAATACCTTTAATATATATAGCTAGAGGCACCGAAGGGTAACTGAATTTTGCACTATTTACATGGAAACCTATAGCACATTAAAGCTGCAGTATGTGTCAATTTCTGTTGTTACAATAAGTCATCTGGAAATGTAATAAGCAGTTGTTACATATGGTTTTGGATAACAAAAGATGAGTGAACATGGAATTGCACTTTATTTTGATTTAATTAATCATTGTTTGTACTGGATATTGAAAGCACTGAACTGTATTATTGTTAATGAGCTTCAAAGAGAGAATTATTATACGCAATCTGGGAAAAGGCGATTGTGCAGCGTGGTTCCTACTCTTATACTCTACATGTACTTTACAGACATTCTCTTTGTTAACGTGGACACCGTGCCAGCCGGGGCCCGTAACATAAGCACACAAATATGGTACAGATTTCATTACAGGATTACATTTTTGGTCTGCATTGTGGTTTTCAGATTAAGTTTGTTATAAAGTAAAGTTTTATTTTTGTACAACTACATTTTTCATTCACAAAAGTTTATTTTTTATTTTTTTATTATTATTTATTCAGTTCATTTTCGACATGGTTGCATTGACAGAAATTCTGCTACGTACGAAACCCTGACCCCAAAGTAGATATTTAAAGCTGGTTTCACATTTTCTAAATGAGTTAAACATGTTTTTAACTCATTAAGTTAGTGGTCAAAAGTTTTAATTACAGTTTTCCCAATTCTTAATATAATTTACATAATGTACAAATATAAAGTGCCAAAAAATACAAATATAATATAAAGACAGGGATACAAAGTGGTGGATTGAGCGGTGCTGTTCCAATCTACTCCCTGACAAAAAAATTAATCATTCCTGTGGCACACACACACACAGCCTACTCAAAGGGTAAACAAATAAATAAATAACAAAATTTTTTTAACTAAAATTTGCTAAATAAAAATCATTCTTATCTCCAAATTCGATGAATCGATTAAATCGATTTTTTGTCCAGCCATAGCTAGAGGCACAGGAGAGTAACTGAGTTTTGCACTATTTACATAGAAACCTATAGCACATTAAAGCTGCAGTATGTGTAAATTTCTGGTATTACAATCAGTCATCTGGAAATGTAATAAGCAGTAATTACATATGGTTTTGGATAACAAAAGATGAATAAATATAGAATTGCATTCTATTTTGACTTAATTTGTCATTGTTTGTACTGGACATTGAAATGTATTGTAAATGAGCGTCAAAGAAAATTAATATACACAATCTGGTAAAAGACAAGAGTGCTGTGTGGTTCCTACTCTTACACTCTACATGTACTTTCCAGTGTTTTGCAGACATTCTCTTTGTTAACGTGGTCACCGACCGGGACTCGTAACATAGGCAGGACCCTAAAAGCTCATCCTGTACATTGCTTTGGGTAAAGACTTATCTTTTAATATAACCCTTAGTAAGATAATGTACTTTCATGTGATTAACTGAATTTATAATGTTCATGTTTTTTAAAAAATATTTGAACAGATATGGACAAATCAACACAAAGGGGAAAAAACACAAGATTTATTAATTGTAAGATTATTATACGTTAATATTACCTTGTTCTGATTACATTTTCCTGCATGGTGAAACACATTTATTAGCTCTTATTAGGGGTGGGCGATATGGGAAAAACATCATATCACGATTTTTTATTTGTAAAATCACGATCACGATTTTTTAAAATTCAAATCATGAAGACTATTTTAAAGTTATTTACTAATAAAACAAATCAATTCACCTACTTAAAACTGTCGCCCTAAATGGGAAAAAATGAATAAAAGATCATTTAAGACACGGTCATTTTCTAATAATTTAAAAAAATGTATGTAAGTTATTTATCAACGGGTTCCAAGTACAATTAACATCAAACAAAAAGGGTGACAAGTTATTTTAGTCTCAGTCTTTTTACTTTGTTTAACTAAAGTGGTGTAGCATTAGCATCACTTGCTACATAACAAGGCATCATATCAGTCTAGTGATTTGTTTGTTATTGAGTAACACACTCAAAATAATGTTTTTAATGGCCATGTACAGTTTTAAGGACAGTACAAGGAATTTGTCTTGGTAATTGGTGCACGAAACAAACAACCAAAAAAAAAAACAAAACAAAGAACAACCCAGCAACAATAATAATAATAATTAAAGCCGCGAGCGGCGTCATAGGTTCCGATGAAGCGGCCGGGGGCGGTAACCCACGGTCACGTATACCACTGTTTTGGGAATTGGCCTGAGCAAATTTGGTGTAAATTGGTGTAAAAACAACTGAGATATTGCATTTACCAAGAAATGGCGAAAGATTTTACTGTCATGATAGGCCCCTCCCACTTTTCACAGCCTGCTCTATTTGCCATAGCAATGTGCTTCCATCTAATAAGATTCATCCTACAGTGTTTTGAAGTGAACACGACATATCGTCTGTCCGCTACAGCTGCTCGTGTAGGACGACCACAGAAGCGGCGCCCTCTGAGAACGCAAGGCATTATGGGTAAATTGGTTATGGAGTTTTGTTTATGGCTGGACAGTCGTCGTGTGTATCAAATATGAAGCAGTTTGAATTTAGCATTCTAGAGTTATAAGCTTTTTCCTATTATAGCGTGCTGATGGTGAAGGATTCTCCTGTGTCATGATAGGCCCCTCCCACTTTTGAGTTTTCGGGCATTTTTAGGGGGTCGAATTAGCGATCAAAGGCGGACGGGGTATAATAATAATAATAATTAAAGCCGCGAGCGGCGTCATAGGTTCCGATGAAGCGGCCGGGGGCGGTAACCCACGGTCACGTATACCACTGTTGGGGATTTGGGAATTGGCCTGGAGTTCTAAGCGTTTTCGTATAACGGCGTACTTATCGCGAAGGATTTTCCTGTGTCATGATAGGCCCCTCCCACTTTTCACAGCCTGCTCTATTTGCCATAGCAATGTGCTTCCATCTAATAAGATTCATCCTACAGTGTTTTGAAGTCAACACGATATGTCGTCTTGCCGCTAGAGCTGCTGGCGTAGGACGGCCCAAGAAGCGGCGCCCTCTGAGAGCGCAAGGCATTGTGGGTGTGTTTGGTAATCGTTTGTTGTTTGGGGCTGTACGGTAGGGCTGGGCGATATATCGAATATACTCGATATATCGCAGCTTGTAGTCTGTGTGGTGTTGAAAATGACCATACCGTTAAACTCGCGGACTTTTTTTTTTTTTTTTTTGATTTTTTTTTTTTTTTGAAATGTCATTGTAACCCACGTCATAAAGAAATGTATTATATTTATATTATTTAATTATATTATATTTAGCAGAAATAAATTTATTATAACATCTACTCTTCAGTTATTTATATACAATATTATTTCACCGCACTAATAGACTGCACTGACGTCACTCATCCACACGCACACACGCCAGCCAATCACAGACCAGTATCCTAGTATAAACAGGAAGCATGAGATACGGGAGGAGAAGGCTTGAATACGGGAAACGATCAAGCAGCAGCTGAAAACGCAGCATATGAACGGTAGCACGCGCACCCGGTGCTCAGCAGACAGCACTTTACTAACTGTGCAGACCAGCGGTTGTGCCTTGCACCTGACAAAAGGAGCGATCGGCAGCAGAACGGAGGACTTTGTATAGGCAACTCAGATTGCATCGACCAAGTTTTTTAAACCCCCCATGGATCTAAAGATGGTGAACTACCCACGGAGATGACGTAGTGGACGGTGAACTGCAGGTCTACCAGAGCGGTAGGACCGCCGCACCGATCCTCTTACCAGGAGCGCATGAACTTCAATCCTACCAGGGTGGTAGGATCAACTTTATTTAATTAGGTTCTCTTCCAGTGGACCAACCCAATGAACTTCAGTCCTACCAGGGTGTTAGGACTGACTTCATTTTTCGTTTGAGTGGAACTATTTTTTTTCCCCAGGCTGTGACGCCTTATGAACTGAGCTAAATCCCAGCGGGTGAACTGGAGTCTGTTTTGAGACCACTTTTGTTTATTATTATTTTCTGTAATATAATAAATCCATGGTACTTATTTTCTATAAACAACAAATTGTCTGTCTATTCTCTGCACATCTTAGTAATCATTCCCAACTCACACTTGAACCTAGAAACTAATCTCAGAGAAAAAATTTATTAACCAACAGTAAATGTACAATTGGCTACATCATCTTAATGACAACATGCACAAAAGGGCACTATTTGTTTTAAAATATTGTAGTGGCATTATGTACAAAAAGTGCACTTTAATTTTGTGTTTTGAAATGCCATGTGAGTTGCATCCTGCACTAATGTCTTGTTTTGAAATGTCTCTGTGACAATTTTGCACAGAACGTGCACTTTCTGTTGACAATTTTATGTTTGAGCCACTCACTGTTTAATAAATACAGTTATGTCAACTTTGACTTAGTTGTGATATCCCCTTTTTTGCATGAAAGTTTAAAATTGGCATATATTAATGCAGTATGATCAAGAATGTTTTAATGTAGACATATAGAATCATCATACTGGTGTGATTTTGTGCATCAAAGTGTTAATTCAAGGGTAATGCAAAATATCGAGATATATATCGTGTATCGTGACATGGCCTAAAAATATCGCGGTATTTATAAAAGGCCATATCGCCCAGCCCTACTGTACGGTCATCATGTGTATCAAATATGAAGCACTTTGAACTTTGCATTCTGGAGTTGTAAGCGTTTTCGTAAAACGGCGTAGTTATGGTGAAGGATTTTCCTGTGTCATGATAGGCCCCTCCCACTGGCCATGATGGGTAATTTGGTCATCGAGCGTTGTTTATGGATGGACAATCATCGTGTGTATCAAATATGAAGCAGTTTGAACTTTGCATTGGAGCGTTATAAGCATTTTCCTATTACAGCGTGTTGATGGCGAAGAATTTTGCAGTGACATTTTAGGCCCCTCCCACTGACCATGGTCTCTTGTTTCTTCAATAGCAATTTGCTCCCCTCTGTGTAGGTTCATCCTACAGTGTTTTGAAGTCAACACAACATATCGACTGTCCGCTACAGCTGCTCGTGTAGGACGACCACAGAAGCGGCGCCCTCTGAGAACGCAAGGCATTGTGGGTAAATTGGTTCTCGAGTTTTGTTTATGGCTGTACGGTCATCATGTGTATCAAATATGAAGCAGTGTGAACTTTGCACTCTAGAGTTATAAGCGTTTTCTTATAACGGCGTAGTTATGGCGAGGGATTTTCGTGTGTGATTATAGGCCCCTCCCACTGGCCATGATGGTTAATTTGGTCATCGAGCGTTGTTCATGGATGGACAATCATCGTGTGTATCAAATATGAAGCAGTTTGAACTTTGCACTCTAGAGTTATAAGCGTTTCTTTATAACGGCGTAGTTATGGCGAGGGATTTTCGTGTGTGATTATAGGCCCCTCCCACTGGCCATGATGGGTAATTTGGTCATCGAGCGTTGTTTATGGATGGACAATCATCGTGTGTATCAAATATGAAGCAGTTTGAACTTTGCATTGAAGCGTTATAAGCATTTTCCTATTATAGCGTGCTGATGGCGAAGGATTCTCCCGTGTCATTATAGGCCCCTCCCACTGATCACAGCCTGTATTTTCTTCCATAGCAATTTGCTACCCTCTGTGTAGGTTCATCCTACAGTGTTTTGAAGTCAACACGACATATCGTCTGTCCGCTACAGCTGCTCGTGTAGGACGACCACAGAAGCGGCGCCCTCTGAGAACGCAAGGCATTATGGGTAAATTGGTGCTCGAGTTTTGTTTATGGCTGTACGGTCATCATGTGTATCAAATATGAAGCAGTTTGAACTTTGCATTCTAGAGTTATAAGCTTTTTCCTAGAACGGCGTCCTGTAAACACAAGGCATGATGGGAAATGTTTCAAAGCAGTCATGACCAAGCTTGGGCACATGTCCTTTGTGTGAAATTTGAAGCTGATTGAAGTTTGTGTGTCAGAGTTATGGAGATTTGGAATTTTTTGCGTGCTAACGAAAATTAGCATTGCATTTTTGTGGTGGCGCCACGACCAAACCGTGACAGATACGAAAATTCTTTCGATAACTTTTCATCTTCAATGGGTCCTATGTGGTGTTGCCAAGTTTTAAGCGAATCGGATGAATCCCCTCAGACTAGATAGCGCAGATGCGTTTCGAGGGCGAAACGCCATTTTTGACCTTTGACCCAAGATGGCTGACTTCCTGTTTGGTTTTGGGCGGGGTCACAATGTAACTTTTTGCTCATTCTGGGGCGAAGACTACATGTGGCGATTTTCGTGCAAATCGGTCAGACCTGGCGGTCGTGTGGTTCCATCGTTTGTTTTGGCGGCGAAAACGCACGCATAGCGTGCGTTTTCTGTCCGTTTTTTTTCACGCCACCAAATTATCACATTTTTCGCCAGGCCTGAGGTGCGTGCAAATTTCGGTGAGTTTTCGGGCATTTTTAGGGGGTCGAATTAGAGATCAAAGGCGGGCGGGGTATAATAATAATAATAATAGGAAATAAAAGCGAAAACAATAGGTTCCTCTGTCCCATTCTGGGACATCGGAACCTAATTTAAAGCCGCGAGCGGCGTCATAGGTTCCGATGAAGCGGCCGGGGGCGGTAACCCACGGTCACGTATACCACTGTTTTGGGAATTGGCCTGAGCAAATTTGGTGTAAATTGGTGTAAAAACAACTGAGATATTGCATTTACCAAGAAATGGCGAAAGATTTTCCTGTCATGATAGGCCCCTCCCACTTTTCACAGCCTGTTCTATTTGCCATAGCAATGTGCTTCCATCTAAAAAGATTCATCCTACAGTGTTTTCAAGTCAACACGACATATCGTCTGTCCGCTACAGCTGCTCGTGTAGGACGACCACAGAAGCGGCGCACTCTGAGAACGCAAGGCATTATGGGTAAATTGGTTATGGAGTTTTGTTTATGGATGGACAGTCGTCGTGTGTATCAAATATGAAGCAGTTTGAATTTAGCATTCTGGAGTTATAAGCTTTTTCCTATTACAGCGTGCTGATGGCGAAGGATTCTCCTGTGTCATGATAGGCCCCTCCCACTTTTCACAGCCTGCTCTATTTGCCATAGCAATGTGCTTCCATCTAATAAGATTCATCCTACAGTGTTTTGAAGTCAACACGACATATCGTCTGTCCGCTACAGCTGCTCGTGTAGGACGACCACAGAAGCGGCGCCCTCTGAGAACGCAAGGCATTGTGGGTAAATTGGTTATCGTTTGTTGTTTAGCTGTGGACAGTGATCGTTTGTATCAAATATGAAGCAGTTTGAACTTTGCACTCTAGAGTTATAAGCGTTTTCGTATAATGGTGTAGTTATGGCGAGGGATTTTCATGTGTCATTATAGGCCCCTCCCACTGGCCATGATGGGTAATTTGGTCATCGAGCGTTGTTTATGGATGGACAATCATCGTGTGTATCAAATATGAAGCAGTTTGAACTTTGCATTGAAGCGTTATAAGCATTTTCCTATTATAGCGTGCTGATGGCGAAGGATTCTCCCGTGTCGTTATAGGCCCCTCCCACTGATCACAGCCTTTTTTTTCTTCCATAGCAATTTGCTCCCCTCTGTGTAGGTTCATCCTACAGTGTTTTGAAGTCAACACGACATATCGTCTGTCCACTACAGCTGCTCGTGTAGGACGACTACAGAAGCGGCGCCCTCTGAGAACGCAAGGCATTGTGGGTAAATTGGTTATCGTTTGTTGTTTAGCTCTGGACAGTGATCGTGTGTATCAAATATGAAGCACTTTGAACTTTGCATTCTGGAGTTGCAAGCGTTTTCGTATAACGGCGTAGTTATGGCGAGGGATTTTCCTGTGTCATGATAGGCCCCTCCCACTTTTCACAGCCTGCTCTATTTGCCATAGAAATGTGCTTCCATCTAATAAGATTCATCCTACAGTGTTTTGAAGTCAACACGACATATCGTCTGTCCGCTACAGCTGCTCGTGTTGGACGACCACAGAAGCGGCGCCCTCTGAGAACGCAAGGCATTGTGGGTAAATTGGTTATCGTTTGTTGTTTAGCTCTGGACAGTGATCGTGTGTATCAAATATGAAGCAGTTTGAACTTTGCACTCTAGAGTTATAAGCGTTTTCGTATAACGGCGTAGTTATGGCGAGGGATTTTCTTGTGTCATTATAGGCCCCTCCCACTGGCCATGATGGGTAATTTGGTCATCGAGCGTTGTTCATGGATGGACAATCATCGTGTGTATCAAATATGAAGCAGTTTGAACTTTGCATTCTAGAGTTATAAGCGTTTTCTTATAACGGCGTAGTTATGGCGAGGGATTTTCGTGTGTCATTATAGGCCCCTCCCACTGGCCATGATGGGTAATTTGGTCATCGAGCGTTGTTCATGGATGGACAATCATTGTGTGTATCAAATATGAAGCAGTTTGAACTTTGCATTCTAGAGTTATAAGCGTTTTTGTATAACGGCGTAGTTATGGCGAGGGATTTTCGTGTGTCATTATAGGCCCCTCCCACTGGCCATGATGGGTAATTTGGTCATCGAGCGTTGTTTATGGATGGACAATCATCGTGTGTATCAAATATGAAGCAGTTTGAACTTTGCATTGAAGCGTTATAAGCATTTTCCTATTATAGCGTGCTGATGGCGAAGGATTCTCCCGTGTCATTATAGGCCCCTCCTACTGCTCACAGCCTGTTTTTTCTTCCATAGCAATTTGCTCCCCTCTGTGTAGGTTCATCCGACAGTGTTTTGAAGTCAACACGACATATCGTCTGTCCGCTACAGATGCTCGTGTTGGACGACCACAAAAGCGGAGCCCTCTGAGAACGCAAGGCATTATGGGTAAATTGGTTCTCGAGATTTATTTAGGGCTGTACGGTCATCATGTGTATCAAATATGAAGCAGTTTGAACTTTGCATTCTAGAGTTATAAGCTGTTTCCTAGAACGGTGTCCTGTAAATGCTAACCGTGTACATGACCTTAAATGACACCGTTCGAAAACACAAGGCATGATGGGAAATGTTTCAAAGCAGTCATGACCAAGCTTGGGCACATGTCCTTTGTGTGAAATTTGAAGCTGATCGAAGTTTGTGTGTCAGAGTTATGGAGATTTGGAATTTTTTGCGTGCTAACTAAAATTAGCATTGCATTTTTGTGGCGGCGCCACGACCAAACCGTGACAGATACGAAAATTCTTTCGATAACTTTCCATCTTCAATGGGTCCTATGTGGTGTTGCCAAGTTTTAAGCGAATCGGATGAATCCCCTCAGACTAGATAGCGCAGATGCGTTTCGAGGGCGAAACGCCATTTTTGACTTTTGACCCAAGATGGCTGACTTCCTGTTTGGTTTTGGGCGGGGTCACAATGTAACTTTTTGCTCATTCTGGGGCGAAGACTACATGTGGCGATTTTCGTGCAAATCGGTCAGACCTGGCGGTCGTGGGGTTCCATCGTTTGTTTTGGCGGCGAAAACGCACGCATAGCGTGCGTTTTCTGTCCGTTTTTTTTCACGCCACCAAATTATCAAATTTTTCGCCAGGCCTGGGGTGCGTGCAAATTTCGGTGAGTTTTCGGGCATTTTTAGGGGGTCGAATTAGCGATCAAAGGCGGGCGGGGTATAATAATAATAATAATAGGAAATAAAAGCGAAAACAATAGGTTCCTCTGTCCCATTCTGTGACATCGGAACCTAATAATAGGAAATAAAAGCGAAAACAATAGGTTCCTCTGTCCCATTCTGGGACATCGGACCCTAATAATGATAGATATAAAGGATGAGGGATAAATAAAGGATAGATGGAGAATAAAGGATAAATAGGATAAATATAAATATATAAATCCTACTTTAAACAGTGTTTAAACGCCTCATTTCACACAGTTTATACAATCATATCCTTTATAAGATAAAACGTTACTGCTTTGGTTACATTAGGCCTGGGTGATATTACGGAGCGTATTTCTGACCTGTTTAAGCACTTAATAATTCTTTGGTGTCTGTAATGCTGACATGCTGACTAGTAGTGGTGCAACGGATCAAAAAACGAACGGTTCTGATCGTATCATGGTTTTGATTCACGGATCGGATCATTTTTCTGATCAGCAGAAAAAAAAGAAAAAGACCAGACGAATAACTTTACTCTCCATTTATTTAGTAGAACACTTAGTGCAACATTTCTCTGTTCATTAAATACAAACAACATTTAACTTGAGGTGTCAATCCAATGCTTAAATAACATTTTTAATCATATAAAGTGTAATATAAGGCATGATACATCATCCTTTAAACAGGTAATTACCTGTAATTACTATACACATAAGTGTATGGAGAAAAAAAAAAGCAAGTTATGACGCCGTCTTTTTTAAACATGGAGAGTGAATTAAAAACTAGTCTATGTCCACATCATCAAAAAAAGCAGATCTGAGTTTATAATTTAAATTTCCTACAATAGTCAAGGATGGCCATCTGGACTAGAGCTAATATTTATTTAATAAGAGCTTTAAAAGACATGGATGGAGACATGACGACATTCATACAGACTTATTACGCACACAGAACTGTTCCTTTCTCTGCCTCCCTCTGTGTGTGTCTCTCTCTCTTCAACTCTCACACAATCACACACAGATACACAGCCAGGAGTGTGAACCACACATGCGTGGGTACGCTCGCTCTGTCATGCACACACGCACATGCACGGACGTCGCAAATGGAACAGGCTTCATCGAGGCATTACTAATAATGATTTAAAAAAAAAAAAATGATTTCTTCCATCAACCAATCCGCAGACCACGTGCGTGCCGAACCATGGAGAGCGATCCGTGCCGATCATGGATCAATGATGATCCGTTGCACCACCACTGACTAGCAAATGGTGTGATTTGGCAGAGAAAAACCTTTGGATGTGCTGTGTATTGACCACAGACGGCACCGCAAGGGTTAAAATGTGAACTACAGATGGTTCTACAATCTCCGTGATTTGGGAGATCGTCATGTTTTAATCCTTAACTACGGTGGCTGGGAAGTGTCAGGTGAATGCATTTACAGAAACGAACACAAATGCAAACATGTCACAACACGAATGCAAACCGGCCACAACGGAAGTGTTTCTGACGGACCGGTTTCGATGTCTTCTTCTTGTTCTTCTCTGTTCTGGTGGGTTAAAAACATCCGCCAGAAACGTGTCCGTCTGTAATACCGGTCCGTCGGAAGCACTTCCGTTGTGGCCATTTTGCATTCGTGTTGTGACCTTTTTGCATTTGTGTTCATTTCTTTAAATGCATTCACCTCACACTTCCCAGCCACCGGATTTCCAAAACTATAAGTTCCTGGACAGGAGTCCAAAGTAATATTTATCCATCATATTGGCTCTCATTATGATGAAATCACTTTTTATCAATAATTTACATTTTTTTAAAAACAGAACATCTTTCTGTGTCTTTTTAAGAGATATACAGTATTTGTTGTGTGGATGGGAAGTAGCAGGTTATAGACCAGAAATGAGGGTATTTTATATTGACTGTTTTCTGTTTCCATCTTAACATATAATGTCTATGTTTCCACAGGAGAATCAACAGAAGTGTAAATGACATGGATGGCAGCACTGCACAACAACAGGTCAGTGTAGCTGCTCTCCACCTATTTTAACAACTGTACTGGCTGCACAACATGCTATATTAGCCAATCATACACAATAATGCTTTGGTCATTTTTTAATCCTTCACTTTCATAAAAACACAATCCTAATATCACACAGTGGTAAATGAAGTAAAATACACTTAATATGATGCTACTGATGACTTTTGTGTGTCTTGTTGCTGAAATGTGATATAAATAACCTTGTCTTACGTTGCCTAAATATAAATCCTTCATTTAAAACCTGACTCACTGATCATGTGACAGTACATTTATCTCCCTGGTCCAGTATAAGAATTCATATCAACAGTCAGACGACAACTATAATGTAACAGTAATGATTTCATCTCCTTCCTAAAATCACCAGTTCTACAGATCAGTAAATGAACAATTATCAGTTGTATAATGATCCATGCATGCTTTAGAAAAGAAGGTACCACATACAATCATCACCATCAATCTATGATCAGCTGAATCTATACACATGATCAGTGTGAGTGAGTGAGTGATGTCAGTGTTTCTAAGGTGAGTGTGATATGATGAGTGAGTGAGTGAAGGACAATTGTTATTTGTTCATCTGTCTTTGTGAGTGGATCATTTCTCAATGACTGGTGTTGAAATCATTGATGTCTCATGTTATTTTATTTTTCTATTGAGATCATAACCAGAGCATTGAGGCCATTTTATGTCATTATATTCCTACGGAAATATTTGATCATCTTTAAAGTTAAGAAGCTCATCAACATGCTGATGAATAGTTAACTTATAACTAGCGTACCGTAGTTTAATGAGATTTGCAAAATGTTTGAATGTTTTAGTGTCAATATTAAGTTTTCAAACAGTGGCTAAAATAACAGGTTATTTATTTTATATCATTTTAAAAGACGTAACAAAAATGTTTTAAATAACAGCAAAGCATAACAACAGGTTACATGTTTTTTTATTTTTATTTTGCAGAAATTCTGTACTTGAATTAACTTAACAGTAGCATAACTTAACATCTGCATTGTTTCACCTCATGAATTAAATTCAGAGGGTCCAGCTCTGATAGTGGGGTCTCCTAACCCTCTTCCCCTGGTCAGGGGTCTGTAACCTTTACTCTACAAGGAACCATTTAACCTCATCTCACCTGGATTAAAGTCCTCCTGGAGCCATAAATACCTTCTCTATGAAGACAATACAGTGTATAACGTTATATACAGTTATAATTATATAGAATAATGTTTGATTTAATTTGATTTGATTTTTTTTTTATTGATCTTGTAAATAGAAACCTAAGAACTGCCTAAAATAAAATAAATCAACATCAAGAAATAAAACAGTATCTTTCATCTTCAAATTCTTACACATCTCAGTTTACATGAACATAGGGCTCGGCCATTTTGCCTAAAAAAATTTTTTTGTTTCGATTTGATTTTCAATATTTTTTTAATGCATTTTAAAATGACTGCAGACATCAGATTTATTGTCAAAAGTGCAACTTTATTTCTGTGATTGTCCTCAAGAGTTAAAATGCATAGAATAATCTCAAAATAAAAGTAAATAAGGCTGTTATTCAACAATTTCAAACTTTAATCCAGGTTTAAGCAAAAGTGCAACAACAACTTCACAGTAGCTTAAATTTTCTGATTAAGAAATCATATAACTACATATTCTATAACATTACAGTTAAAAAAATAATAAACTCTTCCCTTATCATCTCAGCATAGTGTGAATAAAAAATTGAACATGCCTGTGGCACACACACACATAGCCTACTCAATGGGTAAACAAATCTAAACAAAGAGGAGGCGGGCTCGCATCGGAACGCGAAAAAGTCCAAAAAAAAAACTATGGTGGGAAAAAAATAATTAAAAAAATATATATAAATAATAATTGAAACTCAAATTTTCTAATTAAAAATTGTTTTTATCTACAAATTTGATTAATCGATTAAATCGTTTTTTTTGCCCAGCCCTAGTCTGTAGGTGTTGCAGGAGGTGAAGTCGGAAAGTGCTGAGTCATTGCACAACTTGATTTATTTTAGTTTAACAAATTGTTATGTCATGATTTTATTTGTCATTAATCATTAATAGCCTCTGTAAAAAATAACTATTTATTTCAATAGTTTTTTTTAAAGCTATAAGGATCCATTGCATAGAGTCAAAGAGCCACATTAGGCTCCAGAGCCACAGGTTGCAGACCCCTGTCCTGAGAGAACCACAGCTGAACATCTGGCCTGGCTTTTACTTCATCACTCGAGCTGTTGGTAAAAGCAAAGTCAAATCAAAGACCCGCCCACAGTAAAATAACATGTCAGCCTTTTTGTTTGATGTTAATCGTACTTGGAACCAGTTTGATAAGTTGCTTACATACAATTTAAATGATCTTTTATTCCTTCTTTTCCATTTAGGTCGATGATTTTAAGTAAGTTTGTTTTATTAATAAATCGCTTTAAAATGGTCTAAATTATTTGAATGAAAAAAAACTGAGATAAAATTGTGATTGTGATTTTCAAAGAAAAAATCATGATATGATATTTTTCCCATATCGCCCACTCCTATGCTCAGGTCATGTTCACAGTGGTCGGTTGGCATGCAGATATCTTGCAGTGAAGAAGAGATGCTATGCTAGCGGACAGAGCTCATAGAAAAACGTGACTTTTACAGATATTCACGTAATATTACCGATATTTTTTGGTGCTAAAGGGGTAAGGAATCATTTATGAACATGTTTAAAAGTAGAAGGCGGCCAGAAAGAAAGTATTAGCAGATTACGCCCGCCGCCAACTCTTCTGGATAGCAAATTTAAATTTTCACAGTATCGACGTGAATCATGATACCTATGAATCAATTTTTAACTGCCTTACGATTAATCGTTACATCCTTAATGAAATTAAATTATTAATGTCAATATTCAAATTTTTACTAATGCACCAAGATAAAGCTGTAGTTTCTATTATTTACATCATTAGTTTTAATGAGAATGTTTTCCATATCCAAGTAAAATTGATACTGCTTGATATCCTTAAATCAATCAAAAGTGAATCGAGAATCGTGAATCAATTCGAATCGGGCACTTGTTATTCTAATCAATACCCAGCCCTAATGATACTGATACCGTTGCTATTTTTATCACACCACAGTATTACCATATTACTGCCCATGCCTAGTGTGTGTGTGGAGTGAATTTCTCCCTGACGCGGTGTCAGTTTGGCCTGAAACTTTTTTTAACAGCTTCCACATAGTGGTGTAACAATACATCGATCCACATCAATTAATTAATTAACGATTCATTTACATTGATGCACAATGAAGACATGGATAAACATCGTCATCTTTAAGATACACCTTTATTTTGAAATAAACATACGTCCCTGCCACTATTTCCTGGTTGGAAATAGACTGTAGCTCCGGTGTTAGCCCCGCCCCATCGTGACCAATAAATGAATGATGAACCTTTTCCATCAGTGTTTTATGGTTTGGTTTAGATCTTAACTTGTCATGTGGCAGTAGATTAATGCCCTACATTACCTACATGACATGTGACCTTTCATCTACAATAGTTTAAAGTAGGGACGTTACATTCTGATATAGATATCTGATACTAGTCCAATATTAGCAAAAAACTATTATCACATTATATAGGCCTACATCTAAAATGTGTGATATAAACACTCTGATCTAATCAGTTCATTCCAATTCCGCTCCAGCTTTTCTAATTAATAGGTCAGTTTTTTTCTTTTCTTTTTTCCTCAACGTTGCAGAATCGGTAAAGTTAAACTGTTTCCACTGAAGACCTTCATTTTCCTCCACATCATGTGATCTCTGAACAAACTGACAGTTTTAGTCAATTTCAAAGTGATGACACTGCAAAGGATAGATGAATATTTCTAGATCCTTCATGTTCATTCTGTCTCTTCCATCCTTCAGATGGAGCTGATTCCATGCTGATGTTACAGGTGAATGGAGGATTGTGGAACCACTCAGCCGTGACAGCAAACATGGACTCCTCAGAAAAGGTGAGAAATGAGTGGAACAAAACCAGTGAATGTAGAACCAGTGAAAGACACCATTATGGGTGTACTCATACTGCCAGCTCAGGCTGTTCCAAGCTCACAGCAGGAATCCCCCCTCCCTGTCCCTTTTCTGGTACTGTACAAGGGACGTGATCACCAGCTCAACTCGGTTCCCACAGAGAAACTCGTCATCTCGTTCATTTACGACACACATGGCATTACGTCATCATTAAGCGACTCTGTTCATACCTGTCAAGTTTTGGATTTGAAAATAAGGGAATTTTTCTGGCGTCCACTACGAGCCGTCCCACCCGCCCAACCGAGCTCCAGTATTTTATTTATTTTTTTCCAGAAAAAAAGATATATAATACAAAATAAATACTAATGAATAAAAAAATAAAAGTAAACAAAAACGTATGTCAAAAATAAAGTAAGATACAATTAAAAGGTAGATATAAATTGTAGTGACAGTGATTATTCTGACTGCTCATTTTTAATTATTTATGTCATATAAAAATGTATGAGAACAACATTAATGTCACAGTCATCATATTTCCCCTCAGGGATCAATGGTTTACTGAATCTGATCAGGTTTATTGTTTAGGTTTATTTAAATTAAGTTTATCAAAACTTAATTTAAATGGTCCTGATGACATCATTCTAGACCATAATGATTACACAAAAACAAATGGAGGCAAGGATGCATCAGTTATTTCACCACTAGGGGTCAGAATATTTGACAGTATCAGAAGTTATCATTAATCTACGATGTTTCAGACTCTACAATCCCTGGTATTGATGGTCTAGTACACACATTATCAGTGCTCCCCAGAACATTTCCCCATAAAAAAACATTCCTTGCCTCACGGTGACAGCGTTTCATGTTGATTCTGTCCATTTCTGCGTTTAACCGTTTTCATTGGTCCATTCCGTGATTTATAGTTCCCTATTGGTGTTCAGCTGCAGCTGAGGGGAGGGGCTTCACGTGTGTCTGTTTATGTCTGTAGCAGCGAATGTCGTTGTCGTTGTTGTCAATTGAAACAGGTGAGGGGGGAAAAAACTAGAGATGAACCATAGATATATTAAGAGATGGACATGGTGCTGTTAGTATCGATACCTTTGTGAGAAAGTATAGTATCCGATACTAACTTTTTGGTATTAACACTTTATTTAGTTTTTTGACAACACTATTCTTAGCAGTGGGAAAGTTCTTGATGATATATCTCTGCTAATCACGTCCGTAACGTGCATACAGCTCTGAGCACAGATATATAGAAGGTAGATGAACCACTCCTCATGAAAAAACAATGTTCAGCTCCATCCACAGTATGAAAAAAATGATTGAACCATGAAAAAAACACATTTAAAATAAATACACAAATGAGGGGAGGGGGGTGCAAGAAAAGCCCCCAGATCTATAGAGCACTGGAGGAAACCCTGACCCACCAGTTGAGAATTACTGCTCTAAACAACTGACAGTCTGTAGTAGGTCTCCATCTACTACATCAAATATATTAACAAAACATATTTTTTTG